>NC_090413.1:12850355-13096865 GCF_036365525.1 Heterodontus francisci | reverse complement strand
TAATGGGAAAGAGAGAGAGGGGGAATGGGGAAAGAGAGAGAGAATGGGGAAAGAGAGAGGGGGAATGGGGAAAGAGAGAGGGGGAATGGGGAAAGAGAGAGGAGAATGGGGAAAGAGAGAGAGAATGGGAAAGAGAGAGGGGGAATGGGGAAGAAAGAGAGGGGGAATGGGGAAAGAGAGAGAGAGTGAATGGGGAAAGAGAGAGAGAGTGAATGGGGAAAGAGAGAGAGAGTGAATGGGGAAAGAGAGGGGGAATGGGGAAAGAGAGAGGGGAAATGGGGAAAGAGAGAGAGAATGGGGAAAGAGAGAGGGGAATGGGGAAAGAGAGAGGGGGAATGGGGAAAGAGTGAGAGAATGGGGAAAGAGAGAGAGAATGGGGAAAGAGAGAGAGAATGGGGAAAGAGAGAGGAGCAATGGGGAAAGAGAGAGAGAGAGTGAATGGGGAAAGAGAGAGAGAGTGAATGGGGAAAGAGAGAGAGGGGAATGGGGAAAGAGAGAGAGGGGAATGGGGAAAGAGAGAGAGGGGGAATGGGGAAAGAGAGAGAGGGGAATGGGGAAAGAGAGAGGGGGAATGGGGAAAGAGAGAGGGGGAATGGGGAAAGAGGGGAATGGGGAAAGAGAGAGAATGGGGAAAGAGAGAGGGGGAATGGGGAAAGAGAGAGAGAATGGGGAAAGAGAGAGGGGGAATGGGGAAAGAGAGAGGGGAATGGGGAAAGAGAGAGAGAATGGGGAAAGAGAGAGAGAGTGAATGGGGAAAGAGAGAGAGAATGGGGAAAGAGAGAGAGGGGAATGGGGAAAGAGAGAGGAGCAATGGGGAAAGAGAGAGAGAGTGAATGGGGAAAGAGAGAGAGAGTGAATGGGGAAAGAGAGAGAGGGGGAATGGGGAAAGAGAGAGGGGGAATGGGGAAAGAGAGAGAGGGGGAATGGGAAAGAGAGAGAGGGGGAATGGGGAAAGAGAGAGAGGGGGAATGGGGAAAGAGAGAGGGGGAATGGGGAAAGAGAGAGAGGGGGAATGGGGAAAGAGAGAGGGGAATGGGGAAAGAGAGAGAGAATGGGGAAAGAGAGAGGGGGAATGGGGAAAGAGAGAGGGGGAATGGGAAAGAGAGAGGGGAATGGGAAAGAGAGAGAGAGTGAATGGGGAAAGAGAGAGAGAGTGAATGGGGAAAGAGAGGGGGAATGGGGAAAGAGAGAGAGGGGGAATGGGAAAGAGAGAGGGGGAATGGGGAAAGAGAGAGAGAATGGGGAAAGAGAGAGGGGGAATGGGGAAAGAGAGAGAGGGGGAATGGGGAAAGAGAGAGAGGGGGAATGGGGAAAGAGAGGGGGAATGGGGAAAGAGAGGGGAATGGGGAAAGAGAGGGGAATGGGGAAAGAGAGAGAGAATGGGGAAAGAGAGAGGGGAATGGGGAAAGAGAGAGGGGGAATGGGGAAAGAGAGAGAGAGAGGGGGAATGGGGAAAGAGAGAGAGGGGGAATGGGGAAAGAGAGAGAGAATGGGGAAAGAGAGAGAGAATGGGGAAAGAGAGAGGGGGAATGGGGAAAGAGAGAGAGAATGGGGAAAGAGAGAGAGAATGGGAAAGAGAGAGGGGAATGGGAAAGAGAGAGAGAGTGAATGGGGAAAGAGAGAGAGAATGGGGAAAGAGAGAGGGGGAATGGGAAGAGAGAGAGGGGAATGGGGAAAGAGAGAGAGGGGGAATGGGAAAGAGAGAGAGTGAATGGGAAGAGAGGGGAATGGGAAAAGAGAAGAATGGGAAGAGAGAGAGTGAATGGGGAAAGAGTGGGGGGGATGGGGAACGAGAGAGAGAGAGAGTGAATGGGGAAAGAGAGAGGGGGAATGGGGAAAGAGAGAGAGAATGGGAAAAAGAGAGGGGAAATGGGGAAAAAGAGAAAGAATGGGGAAAGAGGGGGGAATAGGGAAAGAGAGAGAGAATGGGAAAGAGTGGGGGGAATGGGGAAAGAGAGAGAATGGGAAAGAGAGAGGGGGAATGGGGGAAATGGGGAAAAAGAGAAAAAATGGGGAAAGAGTGGGGGGGAATGGGAAAGAGTGGGGGGGAATGGGGAAAGAGAGAGAGAAAGGGAATGGGGAAAAAGAGGGGAAATGGGGAAAAGAGAAAGAATGGGGAAAGAGTGGGGGGAATTGGGAAAGAGAGAGAGAATGGAAAAAGAGTGGGGGGGAATGGGGAAAGAGAGAGAGAATGGAAAAAGAGTGGGGGGAATGGGGAAAGAGAGAGAGAATGGAAAAAGAGTGGGGGAATGGGGAAAGAGAGAGAGAATGGAAAAAGAGGGGGGGGAATGGGGAAAGAGAGAGAGAATGGGAAAGAGAGAGGGGAAATGGGAAAAAGAGAAAGAATGGGGAAAGAGTGGGGGGAATGGGAAAGAGAGAGAGAAAGGGAATGGGGAAAGAGAGAGAGAATGGGAAAAAGAGAGGGGAAATGGGGAAAAAGAGAAAGAATGGGGAAAGAGTGGGGGGGAATGGGGAAAGGGTGAGAGAATGGGGAAAGAGTGGGGGGAATGGGGAAAGAGAGAGAGAATGGGAAAGAGAGAGGGGGAATGGGAAAAAGAGAGGAGAAATGGGGAAAGAAAGATGGGAAAGAGTGGGGGGGGGATCGGGGAAGAGAGAGAGAAAGGGAATGGGGAAAGAGATGAGAGAATGGGAAAAAGAGAAAGAATGGGGAAAGAGTCGGGAAGGGCTGCCCTGCGATGGGCCCATGTGCCCCCGCTGCGTGGCCAGGTGCCCCCTGCCCGAATGGGGCCATGTGTGCCGTGCGAGCGAAAGGAATGGGAAAGAGAGAGAGCATGGAAGAAAAGAGAGGGAAATGGGAAAAAGAGAAAGAATGGGAGAGAGAGAGTCCTCTAGCGTGGGGCCAGGGTCAAGAGAGAGGAGGAATGGGGAAAGAGCGAGGGGGAATCGGGGAAGAGAGAGAGAATGGGAAAAAGAGAGGGGAAATGGGGAAAAGAGAAAGAATGGGGAAAGAGTGGGGGGAATGGGGAAAGAGAGAGAGAGAGAATGGGAAAAAGAGAGGGGAATGGGGAAAAAGAGAAAGAATGAGGGAAAGAGTGGGGGAATGGGAAAGAGAGAGGAGAATGGGGAAAAGAGAGAGAGAATGGGGAAAGAGAGAATGGGGAAGAGGATGGGCATGAGAGCGCTCTTGCCCGGGAATGGGGAAAGAGAGAGCCTGCCCCCAGTGCCCCCTCTCCCATGTTCCCTCGCCATTGCCATTGGGGATCATGTGCCCGAAGGACCAGAGAAAGAATGGGGAAAGAGTGCCCGCAGGGGACATGGCCCGCGCGTCCCTCCATTGTGCCCTGCTCGCGCTAAGAATGGGGAAAGAGAGAGAGGAATCGGGAAAGAGAGAGGGGAATGGGGAAAAAGAGAAAGAATGGGGAAAGAGGAAGGGGAAAGAGATTGCAGTGCCCCGGGAAAGGAAGAGAAGAGAGAAGGAGAATGGGAAAGAGAGAATGGGAAAGAGAGGGGAATGGAAAGAGAGAGGGAATGGGGAAAGAGGGGGAGGAGAGAATGGGAAAAGAGAGGAGGAATGGGAAAGAGAGAATGGGAAAGAGTGGGAATGGGAAAGAGAGAGAGAAAGGAATGGGGAAAGAGAGAGAGAATGGGGAAAGAGAGAGAATGGGAAAAAGAGAGGTGTCCTGGGGCCAGAGCGAGAGAGAATGGGGAACGAGTGGGGGGAATGGAGGAGCGAGCAGAGAGAAGGGATCCCTCCTCCTCCCCTCCCTCCATTGTCCCTCGCTCTGTCCTATGCCAGGTCCCTCTCGCGGTGTCCATTGCCCTCTGCGCCATTTCCCCCGCGCTGGTCCCATGGGAACCGTCGCGCCCAGGTGCCCCGAGGTGTCCCTTGTTCCTCGCTCCTTTCCAGTGCCCGCGCGCCTCTCCATTGCCCTGCGCGTGCCCATGTTCCCCTCTGCCCCAGGTGCCGTCTTCTTGCGTCCTTGTCCCTCTCGCTCTATCCATTTGCCCCCTTTTCAGTTGCCCGCTCTGCTCTCCCGCCTTGCTCCATCCAGGTCCCCCCCTCTCCCTCCCCTTCTCGTTCCATGTGCCCTCTCGTAGCTTCCCTCGCTTTCCTGAATGGGAAGAGAGAGTGAATGGGAAAGAGAGATCCGTGCGCCCTCGAGTTGGGCCAGTGTCCCTCTCGCGCTCCGTGCTCGTGTGCCAGAGAGAAAGAGCCTGGGGGAAACTCGGGTCCCATGTGTCCCCTCTGGCCGCCATGGGGCCCTGAAGTGAATGAAATGGCGAAGGATCGAGGCCAATGGGGAAAGAGAGAGGGAATGGGGAAAGGTGCCCCTCTCGGCGCGCCCCAATGGGGCCTCGAGAGCGAGGAGACTGGGGAACAGTGCCCGCGCCGCCATTGCCCCTCTCGCTGCGCTCCATGTTGCCCTCTCCTTGCTCGCTCCATTTTCCCGCTCCCGCTCGCCAGTGTTCCCTCCCCTCCCTCTCTCTCTCGCTCTCCATTTCCCGCTCTCTAGATCCAGAATGGGCCGCCATTGCCCGCGCTCTCTCTGCCATTGTGCTTCTGCTCTCTCGCGCTCCCTGCCGCTCCATTGTCCCGCTCGCTCTCTCTCCCGCTCAGAGCAGTGTCCTCGCTCGCTCCCATTTCCATTTGTCCCTCTCTCTCTCTCCATTTTCCCTCTCTCTGCCATTGTCCGCAGCTAGCGCTCCATGTCCTTGCTATCGTCTCTCTCTCCATTTGCCCTCTGCCTCTCTCTCGCTCTCCAGGCCCTGCCTCGGCGCTCATGGCCCTCTGCCGCTCTCTCTCTTTCCATTGTTCCCTCTCTCGCTCTCCTTTGCCAGTGTTCCCTCGCTTGCGCTCTTTTCCAGTGGCCCCTCGCGAGTGGGTCCACCGTCCCGCCCCCCCCACGGCGCCGGAGTACGGCCATTCGGCCCTACGCGTTTGCCCCATCATTCATACTGTTCCATGGCTGATCATCCACCCTCAGTACCCCTGTTCCCGCTAACCCCCCAACCCCTAGCACCCAATAGACCCAGCGCTCCTCTCTCACACCTTCATGCAACCTACCAATGTTTTCGCCTCAACTGCTTCTGTGGTAGCGAATTCCACAGGTTCACCACTCTCTGGGTGAAGTACATCCTCCTCATCTCAGTCCTGAAAGGTTTACCCCGTATCTGTAGCTCTGACCCCTGGTTCTGGACTCCCCACCATCGGGACATCCTTCCTGCATCTACCCTGTCAAGTCCTGTTAGAATTTTATAGGTTTCTATGAGATTCCCCCTCTTCTGAACTCCAGCGAATATAATGCTAACCGACTCAATCTCTCCTCATACGTCAGTCCCGCCATCCCAGGAAACCTTCACTGCACTCCCTCCATAGCAAGAACATCCTTCGTCAGCTAAGGAGACCAAAACTGTACACAATATTCCAGGTGTGGTCTCACCAAGGCCCTGTATAATTGCAGCAAGACATCCCTGCTCCTGTACTCGAATCCTCTTGCTATGAAGGCCAACATATCATTTGCCTTTTTTACTGCCTGTTGCACCTGCATGCTTACCTTCAGCGACTGGTGTACGAGAACACCCAGGTCTCACTGCATATTCCCCTCTCTCAGTTTATAGCCGTTCAGATAATCTGCCTTCCTGTTTTTGCTACCAAAGTGGATCACCTCACATTTATCCACATTATACTGCATCTGCCATGCATTTGCCCACTCACTCAACTTGCCCAAATTACCCTGAAACCTCTCTGCATCCTCCTCACAACTCACCCTCCCACCCAGTTTTGTGTCATCTGCAAATTTGGCGATATTACATTTAGTTCCCTCATCTAAATCATTAATATATATTGTGAATAGCTGGGGTCCTAGCACCGATCCTGCGGTATCCCACTAGTCACTGCTTGCCATTCGGAAGAAGATCCATTTATCCCTACTCTTTGTTTCCTGTCCGCCAACCAATTTTCTATCCATCACAATACACTACTCCCAATCCCATGCGCTTTAATTTTACATGCTAATCTCTTATCTGGGGAGAGAGAGAGAGAGAGAGAGGGGGGGGGGGGAATGGGGAAGGAGAGAGAGAGAGGGCGAATGGGGAGAGAGAGAGAGGGAGAATGGGGAGAGAGAGAGAGGGAGAATGGGGAGAGAGAGAGGGAGAATGGGGAGAGAGAGAGAGGGAGAATGGGGAGAGAGAGAGAGGGAGAATGGGGAGAGAGAGAGAGGGAGAATGGGGAGAGAGAGAGTGAGGGAGAATGGGGAGAGAGAGAGTGAGGGAGAATGGGGAAAGAGAGAGAGGGAATGGGGATGAGAGGGGGAATGAGGAAAGAGAGAGAACGAGAATGGGGAAAGAGAGATAGAGAATGGGGAAAGAGAGAGATAGAGAATGGAAAAGAGAGATAGAGAATGGGAAAAGAGAGATAGAGAATGGGAAAAGAGAGTGAGAACGGAGAGAGAGAGAGAGATTGGGGAAAGGAAAAGAGAGAATGGGGAAGGGAGAGAGGGAATGGGGAAAGGGAAAGCGAGAGAATGGGGAAGGGAGAGAGAATATGGTGTAAAGGGAGGCAGAGAATGGGGGAAAAGAGAAAATGGGGAGGGAGGGTGAATGGGGAAAAAGCGAGGTGTGATAGAGAGAGGAGTTGGGCGTGGACGAATGAGGAGGGGGAGTCGGGAAGAGAGGGGTAATGAGGGAAAGATTGGGTGGGGAGGAGAGGGGGAATGTGGTGGGGAGAGAGGTGCAAGGGGAACAAAGGAGGATTGGAGAGAGGGGGGATTGTGAGAGAGAATGGAATGGGGAAAGAGACAGTGAGAAACGAGGAGAGGAAAGGGAATGGAGGGAGTGATAAATAAAAACAGGAGGGGATGAGGAGAATGCAGGTGTCAGTGGTGTGGTACAGGGGGGAAGGGATGGGTGGGAAAGAGTCGGTCTGGATGGGATAGAGCGGAATGGTGGTTAAGGGCAGAAGAAAGGTCAGAGAATGGGCGGCAGCTAGGGCAGAGGTATTGGGAGGGGTGAAAGAGGGTCAGAGAGAAAGCAGTTCGCTTGGAGGGGGTAAAATAATATGTTGGACAAGAGTGAAGCTAGTGAAGAGGAGGAGAAGGAGGGTGTTGCAATGGGGGGTGGTGATTGAACAGCTACTTCTATGTATATTGGAGGATTTCTGCATTATATCTTGTATGACTTCAGATAGAGTAATCTGAGTAGATTACTTCTGCTATGTTTTTAAGAGTTGATGGTCCTGACGCTCGCCCAATTATTGCACAAACCTTGTTTGGTGTCATTGTCCATAATCGGCATTTAATTATGTCAGGTTTGCTTGAATGCAAGGGTTGGGATGTGGTGAGGGGTGTCCTGTCCGTCTGCCATAACTTAAGCGAACGGGTACAGAAACTGCAGAAGAACAGTGTAGACACTGTGCGAACTGTTAGTGCTGGATAAGTAGGATAATTCCCAAGGACATTTGCTCCCTCTCCCCCCACTATTCTCTAATTTGATTTTTATGTAAGGGGAGGAGAAGGCATTTGTAAAGTTTGGAAGTTGAAGATTAACACCTGTACAAGCTTAATTGCCTGGCTAAGATTCAGAGTTTGTGACTGCACGCATTAGGGATAATCTCGTGTTTGAAGATGTGAGATATAGGGTGGGTTCAGGTTGTTCAGGGTAGGGGAGCGGCTGCATTAACTCCTCACAAGAGGTATACAGAGAATTGTTTGGTACATAGGAACAGGAGTAGGCCATTCAGCCCCTCTAGCCTCTTCTATGATTCAGTTAGATCATGACTGATCTGTACCTGAACAGTCAGAGTATTCTTCGCTTCCACCTCTTCCTCATCTACATGCCATCCTTTGGCAACATAATGCACAGACGTGGGCTCAGCTTCCACACATAAGCTGATGACACCCGGCTCTTTACCTCTTTAGCAGCTCTGTCAACCCATCCAATGCTCCTTGCTGTTAGACAGCTCGCTTGCTCAACATCCAGTCTTGGATGAGCTGCAGTTCTGTTTGGTGAACAGATCAAAGCTGACGTTTAAGGCCCCTGTCACAGACTCTACCTTTTCACTGAGTCCATCCCCTTCCCTTCCTCGAGCACTGTCACAGGCTGAACCAGATTGTTCAAAATTTTGGCGCCCTGTTCAACCCTGTGCTGAGCTTCTGATGCATATCCTTTCCATTACAAGGATTGTCTACTTCCCCCATCCCGCACCTCCGCTTAACTCCCACCCAGACTGTACTCTCCATAAATTTAAGTTCACTCAAACCTCTGTTCCGTATATCCTATCCTGCAACAGATGTATTGTGTAAGTTAAGCATGAATTGTTTTTTGGTTTTCTTTTCTATTTCTCTGTAATTATCTTGCATGTAAATAAATTCAACTAATAATTTTAGCCTGAAGTTCATGCATTCAAACTTCCCATCTTCCAAAGTGGAGAGCTTTCTGTTGTTTACTACCATGGTACGAAGGGTAACAATGAGTTCTGTCCCTCCATAGCATGTATAAGGATTCAAGTTTCACTTTCTGGGAGTCATTATGCTGTCTGTTTATATTTTTGTTATTGCTTTGAGACCTTCAATGAAATACTCCACGCATGTGCTCGGGCACATTTTTATTTTTAAAATGCAACTTGTATACTAAATGAGTTCAAAATACTTATTATGTAGGCGATTCTACAAAGTAATGCTTAGTATTGTATAATAAGACAATTTGTGTAGTAAAGCATCGAGCAAGCTATGTCTGTAAACTGAACATTGGACATTGATGAGGTTTGTCAGAGGATACAGCAGGATATAGATCGGTTGGAGACTTGGGCGGAGAAATGGCAGATGGAGTTTAATCCGAACAAATGTGAGGTAATGTATTTTGGAAGGTCTAATACAGGTGGGAAGTATACAATACATGGCAGAACCCTTAGGAATATTGACAGAGAGAGATCTGGGCGTACAGGTCCACAGATCACTGAAAGTGGCAATGCAGGTGGATAAGGTAGTCAAGAAGGCGTACGGCATGCTTGCCTTCATCGGTCAGGGCGTAGAGTATAAAATTTGGCAAGTCATGCTGCAGCTGTACAGAACCTTAGTTAGGCCACACTTGGAATATTGCGTGAAATTCTGGTTGCCACACTACCAGAAGAATGTGGAGGCTTTGGAGAGGGTACAGAAGAGGTTTACCAGGATGTTGCCTGATCTGGAAAGTATTAGCTATGAGGAGAGGTTGGATAAACTCGGATTGTTTTCACTGGAGTGACGGAGGTGGAGAGTCGACATGATAGAGGTTTACAAAGTTATGAGCGGCATGGACAGAGTGGATAGTCAGAAGCTTTTTCCTAGGGTGGAAGAGTCAGTTACTAGGGGACATAGGTTTAAGGTGAGAGGGGCAAAGTTTAGAGGGGATGTGCGAGGCAAGTTCTTTACACAGAGGGTGGTGAGTGCCTGGAACTTGCTGCCCGGGGAGGTGGTGGAAGCAGGTAGGATAGAGACGCTTAAGAGTCATCTTGACAAATACATGAATAGGATGGGAATAGAGGGATACGGACCCCGGAAGTGCAGGAGGTTTTAATTTAGGCAGGCATCAAGATCGGCGCAGGCTTGGAGGGCCGAGTGGCCTGTTCCTGTGCTGTACTGTTCCTTGTTCTTTTGGACAGTTTCCAAATCTGAGAGAGAATAAAGCCTGTTTCACCTGGTCTGTAGCTGTCAGTTTTCTTACTCGGAGGGGTGCACGTTCCACAGGGCTGCTGAACGCCCCTCTACATTTAATAAAGCTTGAAAATACAATGAGAGTGACTTTTGTCCCATCTGTCAATTAAATCATTGTACTAAAGGAAATTTGCAGAACAAGCAACCTCAGCTGGTAAAATGAAGGTCTAAGTGAAGGCATATTAAATCCTTATTGCCTACCTGCGTTCCTTTTGCAAATGTGGCCATATAGGATTGTGTTTGCAATAGTTCTGCGGTATATTTTGTTCCCACAATTAGATGTTGTGCTTCAGGAACTAACTGGGATATAAAATGTCTTTAATTGATAGTTTAATTATATGGCATTAACTAGAATGTTTATATAAATCCCCCCCCCAAACCTTCCTCCTTGTGCAGAGAATAGTCACTTTGTTGTTTCTTTATTCCACTCGGGTGATTGGTGCAATTGAGTTGTGCAAATCTGGTCATTTGTGGGCTGGAACCCGAAAAGGACCCATGGGAGCTTCCAAATTGTTCTTAAAACTCAATGAGTTCACTACAGCAACAATAGCTTGCATTTGTATAGTGCCTTTCATGTAGTGAAATGGCTTCAACAAGAGCTTTTATCGAACAAAATTTGACACTGAGCCTTGTAAGGAGATATCAGGACCGGTGACCAACAGCTTGGTCAAAGAGGGAGCGTGGTAAATGAGGAGAGAGAGGTAGAGAAGCGGAGAGGTTTAGGCAGGGCCCAGGCAGCTGAAGGCACGGCCACCAATGGTGGAGGGATGAAAGTCGGGGATGCTGAAGAGGCCAGAATTGGAGGAGCGCAGAGATCTCGGAGGGTTGTAGGGCTGAAAGCGACTAGAGATAGGGAGGGGTAAGGCCTTGGGAGTGATTTGAAAGCAAGGATGAGAATTTTAAAATTGGGGTGTTGCCAGACTAGAAGCCAGTGAGATAAAAGCAAAATATGGCAGATGCTGGAAATCTGAAATAGAAACAAGAAATCAGGTCTGGCAGCATCTGTGGAGAGCGAAGCAGAGTTAACGTTTCAGGTCAGTGACCCTTCTTCAGAACTGGCAAATATTAGAAATGTGAAAGGTTTTAAGCAAGTAAAGTGGGGTTGGGGCAAGAGATAACAAAGGAGAAGGTGTTGATAGGACAAGGTCACAGAGAATAACCGACCAGAAGGTCATGGAGCAAAGGCAAATGGTACGTTAATGGCGTGTTGAAAGACAAAGCATTAGTACAGATAGGGTGTTAATGGACTGAAAATTGAACAGCCGCAAGTACAAACATGAAAAAAAAACAGTGGGTAAGCAAACTGAACAAACTAAGATGAAATAAAATAAAATGAATAAAAAATAAATAAAAAAGGAAAAAATAACTAAAAATAAAAGTAAAATGGGGGGACCATGCTCTGAAATTATTGAACTCAATGTTCAGTCCGGCAGGCTGTAGTGTGCCTAATCGGTAAATGAGATGCTGTTCCTCGAGCTTGCGTTGATGTTCACTGGAACACTGCAGCAAGCCCAGGACAGAGATGTGTGCAGGGGGGTGTTTTGAAATGGCAAGCAACCGGAAGCTCGGGGTCCTGCTTGCGGACTGAGCAGAGGTATTCCGCAAAGCGGTCACCCAGTCTGCATTTGGTCACCCCAGTGTAGAGACCACATTGTGAGCAGCGAGTACTGTATACTACATATAGCCAGTGAGCACAGGGATGATAGGTGACTGGGATTTGGTATGAGTCACACACATCTCCTACATTCCTGTGAAGCTGGTGAGGTAGATGGCATGGGAGCAGCGTGGCTGTCTGACACATTCTCCAATCCTGGCGTTCCCAGGGCTTCTGTGTGTTTGTCGGAGGGCTCTAAGCAAGGGGGTGAAAGGTATTGGGGAAGGTGGAAATGTGGAGTAATCAGTTCAGCCATGAACTTATTGAATGGCGGAGCAGGCTCGAAGGGCCAAGAGGCCTACTCCCGCTCCTATATCATATGTTTGTAAAGGGTAATTATACCATGAGTGCTATAAAGTCAGGAACAATTCAAGAGTACCGATGGTCTGCATAGTTCAGTTCCCACTGCTTATTGCGGGTGCATTGATATCTACACAATATGTCCACTATACCCGATGGCTGGTATAACTAAAACATTTTAAGAGTGCTTTACAGTTCAAATCCCTCCATGAGCTCTTTCCTCCAACCTCTACAACCCTCCCTATCTCTGTAACCTCCTCCAGCCCCTACAACCCTCCCTATCTCTCAACCTGCATCCCTACAATCCTCTGAGATTTTTTTATTTATTTTATTTGTTTATTTAGAGATAAAGCACTGAAACAGGCCCTTCGGCCCACCGAGTCTGTGCCGACCAACAACCACCCATTTATACTAATCCTACATTAACCCCATATATCTCTACCACGTCCCCACCATTCTCCTACCACCTACCTACATTAGGGGCAATTTACAATGGCCAATTTACCTATCAACCTGCACTTTCCCAGTTCTGACCTCCTGCACATCCCTGATTTTTGTCACCTCACTCTTGGCGGCCGTGTTTTCAGCTGTCTGGGCCCTACGCTCTCAAATTCCCTCCCTAAAAAACCTCTCCACCTTGTTCCTCTCCTTTTTTAAGACGCTGCTAAAAACCTACCTCTTTGAGTAAACTTTTACTCACCTGCCCTAATATTTCCTTATGTGGCTTGGTGTCAGATTTTTTGATTGTGCCTTGCTGACTTGCCTTGGAACATCTTGCTACATTAAAGGTGCTATATAAATGCAAGTTTCTGTCGTGGGGCTCAAGCAGCCTTTGGGAAGGGCTCGCTGCTTTCATAGAAGTCCGAGGGGCCCTGGGTGAGGACTAAAGGCGGCAGGGCTGCACTTTCTGACTGCCTCACACAGTTGTTGATGGCATCGGGCCATGATCAGCTTCTTGTGCTGTTAATAACTGTGGAGCAGTCAGTGGAGACTTCAGGCAGCTTCCGATCAGTTGATGTGCTTAACGTGAGATCAGGTCACTCTCTGCCGCAATGTCTTGGTTCTCTTTATGCCGCAAAGCGAGATGCTGATTGGGTGCAGCCACGACAACATCGGCTTTTCAAAAAAAAAAAGTCAGAACTGGACTGCACAAAATAGCCAGCCCGCTTAATACATTATTAGAGATGGCTTTGTAATTGGTGCCTGCGGTGATAGCAAATGGTTAGTGCATTTGCCTGATATATATGGCTGTTGTGTGGAAGTGGGGACTGTATTTTAATTCAAACCTAGTACTCTGTATGTGTATATACAATAAAAAAGGAAAGGAAATTTAAACAGCACCTTTCACAAACACAGGACACCCAAAGCGCTTTAAGCCAGTTAAGTAGTTTTTCGAAGTGTAGTCACTGTTTTAATGTAGGAAACGCAGCAGCTAATTTGTACAGAGCACGGTTTCAAAGACAGCAGTGTGAGAATGACAGGATAATCGTGATGTTGGCTGAGAGATAAATTTTGGGACAGGATGCCAGGGAGATATCCAATGCTCCTCTTTAAGTAGTGCCGTGGGATCTATTGTATCCACCCGAGAGGGCAGATAATGTCTCATCCGAAAGGCGGCAGTGGGACTTGAACCGATGATTTTCTGGTTTGGCAGCCGAGAGTGCTACCCACTGAGCCGCAACTGACAGTAGAGCAATTCTACTGATTGCACTTTTTCTAAATTTGATTTACTCCCAAGCGTCTAGGTGCATGTCTGTGAACCATGTCTTGAAGTGAGGAGCTGTGTTAAGTGAAAGCCAGATTTTCAGTTGTGTGTGTGTGTTTGTTCTCTCTTTCTACTGGTGAATTCCCCATCAACAGGAGCCCCACAGTAGGGCAGCAGATCTATCATATAGTGCAGAGCTGCAGCGAATCAAGGGACTGGAAGCTTCTCTTATAACCAAGGCTCGCAGTCAATTTGCCAAAGCTTACTGGGGTTGCAGTTTAAATGACTTTGTTCCTGTCTGCACATGTTTCTTAATCAGAAAAAAATTCCATTCACCCCAAGTTAGCAAAGACCTTGAATTAATTTGGTACTGAGATACAGTAATAGCTGTGCACACGCTGAGACATGTTCAAACCGCGTCATGAGACCGACTCGTGGAATTATTGGGGGCCCCAGTTAGGTGGAATCTTCCTCGTGTGGATTAGATTTGGAATAGTGACAGCTGATTCCGAATGCCATTAACTCATTCAGTGCCAGTACCAGGGCACACGTATCTTGAGAGTTTGGAGACTCGATGCGGTGAACTGATGTTCAAACCACTTTTGTTTTCGATGTCTTGTTAGTTGGAAGAATGTCGCACGCGGTTTTATGTTGGGGAAGGGTGGTGCAGGTCGCAATCGGTGAGGATTGCGAGGTGGGGAGAAACAAAAGCCAGCTGAAGAGACAGGGAGAGGTTCTTGAAACAAGGCACGATCGGTAAATTAACAGGTTTTAGGGAGAAGATTTAAGTGACTGAAAGATTGGTCGTTGGAAATGGATCGGCAAACGTGCAATGATCTAGAGTTGGGGAGCAGCCTAGCCACATAGCTAGAGGGGTGAGACGGGGCAAAAGCATGCAGGGTGATAGAATCGTACGGTGGAGGCCTTTCGTCCCATCATGCCAGTGTTAGCTGTTTGAAAGAGCGATCCAGTCCCACTCACTTTCCCCATTTTCTTTTTCTTTCTTAGGATATAGAGCACAAAAATAGGCTATTCGGCCCAAACAATCCATATTGGCGTTTAAGCTCTCCTCGAGCCTCATCCCATTTTTCCTTATCTCCAGTCATTTATGGCACAAAAGGAGGGCATTTGGCCCATCTTCGTAACCCTCTATTCCCTTCTCCCTCATTTGCTTGTCTAGCTTCCCCTTCTATACTATTCACTTCAACCACTCCCTGTGGTAGTGAGTTCCATGTTCTCACCATAACCTCCCTACTTCACAACTGTATCCCTCTGGAAATAAACCCTAGTGATTGGTTTGCTTTATTAAGACGTTGCTAACCTGTGGTTCAACCTTTAGTGATTGTATTCCAAGATCCCTTTACTCCTCGGTTCCACCTAGACACGCACCTTTCAAGTAATAAGTGACCTCCCTATTCTTCCTACCAAAATGTGCCACCTCACATTTATCCGTGCTGAACGTCATTTGCCAATTCTTTGTCCTTTCTGCAAGTTTATTAATGTCCTGCTGTAATTTGTTGCCGACCTCCTCAGTATTAACTATACCTCCCGCCCCCCCCCCAAAAAAAATTTTTTTTGGCGTCATCTGCAAATTTAGAAATTGTGCTTTTGATTCCAAAGTTCAAATCCACTGCTTATAGCTTGAGGTAGATATGGCTGCCCTCTGGAAGAAGTCCGTACACTTCTTGTCAGTTTTCTTGTGTTTCAGTCAAAGGTGCTTTCCCTCTCACGCAAATAATAGTGGAATTCTGGATCTTGCTCCCCATGAAGGCTGTTGATGCTGCGGGTCAGTTTTCAGGACTGAGATGAATAGATTTTTGTTGGGTGAGCGAATCAAGTGATATGGAGCAAAGGTGGGTAAATGGAGTTGAGGTACATTCCCATGATCTAATTGAATGGCAGAATAGACTTGAGGGGCTGAAAGGCCTACTTCTATTCCTATGCTCCTCTCACCGCAGAGAGATTTAGAAACTAGGACCAGGATTGTCGGGATGGAGTGGCCATGCTGTCTGAAAATGGTTACCTTCATCGGGAAAGGGAAGTTTTGTTGGCCAGTGTGCCTTGGAGGTAGCCAGTCGTCAGTCCATCTAATCATCTGTTTAGTGTGATCTGAGACGATGAGGTGTATCACTTGTAGAAACAACATGACCTCCTTTAGTTATGTCAGGTTGGGTATGGGAGGCTAGTGGTTACAGTGCTGGACTGGCGATCTAGTGGTTGTGAGTTCGATTCCCACCAGGGAAAGTTGTCCCATTGAATTCGGCTGGCACCCAAAAAGGAACCATGGAAACTTCCAGATTGAATTTTAACGACAATGAGATCACTATCTGTCAGCTGTGGCTCCGTTGGTGGCACTCTAGCCTCTAAGTCAGAAGGTTGTGGGTTCAAGACCCACTCCAGAGATTGAACATAAAATCTAGGCCGACACTCCCATTGCTGCGTTGTCCGAGATGTTGTCTTGTGGATGAGAAGTTAAACGGAGGCCCCAGTGGGTGTAAAAGATCCCATGGCACTATACTGAGCAAGAGCAGGGGAGTTCTCCTCGGTGTCTTCGTCAATGTTTAACCCTCAACTCATATCATTAAAAATGTATCTAGTCATTATCACATTGCTGTTTGAAGGATCTTCCTGTGTGCAAATTGGCTGCTTAGATTCCTACAAGACAACAGTGACTACACTTCAAAAGTACTTCATTGGCTGTAAAATGCTTTTGTTATGTCCTGACATCATGAAAGGCACTGTATACATGCAAGTCTTTTAATTTTACTGTCATGCGATCCCTACCTGGTCAGGCCTGCACGTGACTCCAGTCCCACCCTCTGAATTGGTCCAGCAACTCATCCATTACTATCTCAGAGTAACGAGGGCACGGGCAGTGAATGTAGCCTTGCCAGCAATGCTCACGTCCTTTTCTTCATTAAAAAAAAGGGTTGGGGCTTTATTTTTGTTTGGTTGTGGGTTTTGGGGTTAGTCATTCTTTATTTAGGGATGTCAGGTTTAAGGTTAGCTACATCGTAAGGTTCAGGTATCTCACTTTCACAGTTCGTCTCTGGGTTTGGAATTCCTTTGATTTCTCCACCCTCTTCAGCCTTTATTTTTAAAGGGAAATGTTTCAAAGTTTGGAAACAAGTATTTTTCCTAGCCCGCAGGACAGTTGATTTGTATAGATTCGTTGGTTTGAGGCATTTGATAAGTCTCAGCTTGCATCTAAAAAGGTTTCTTTCATTCTCCCTTACTGCCGTGTCTGTATAAATAGTTGGTTATGTCATTGCTTCGTTGGCAGGCAAGGTTGGGGGAAGGGAGAAAGTGCTTGGATCTCAAATGTATCCTAAAAAAAATCCTGAATTAGCTTATTTACACCTAGTTGGTAGCACTCCCGCCTCCGAGT
Organism: Heterodontus francisci; assembly: GCF_036365525.1. Classification (NCBI taxonomy): domain Eukaryota; kingdom Metazoa; phylum Chordata; class Chondrichthyes; order Heterodontiformes; family Heterodontidae; genus Heterodontus; species Heterodontus francisci. The sequence continues at coordinate 13,080,168 of NC_090413.1, read as the reverse complement.
CAGAGGTTCCGGGTTCAAATCCCACTCCAGGACTTGGAGCACAAAAGTCTAGGCTGACACTCCCAGTGCAGTACTGAGGGAGTGCTGCACTGTCAGAGGTGCTGTCTTTTGGATGAGACGTTAAACTGAGGCCCTGTCTCCCCTCTCAGGTGGACGTAAAATCCCATGGTACTATTTTAAAGAAGTGCAGCGGAGTTCTCCCTGGTGCCTTAACCAATATTTATCCCTCAACCAACATCACTAAAACAGATAATTTGAATACTATTCCATTGCTGTCTGTGGAAGCTTGCAATGCACAAATTGTTTGCCGCCATTTCCTAGATGACACTTCAAAAATGCTGCATTGGCTGAAAAGTGCTTTGGAATGTCCGTCGGTCATGAAAGATGTTACATAAGTGCCAGTTTTCCTGTCTTTAACATGGGTCCCTTAAGGAATCATGCTGATTCCTCTCTTTTAATCCACTCCTCCTCTCGATTAATGTGAATTGAAAGAGGGAGGGAGGTGGGGAAACTGAACACCAAAGCACCAATGCTGCAAGTTTCAGACTCAATAATTACAGTCACCAGTCACGTTTGGGGAACTAGGGTCACTCTTTCTTCTTGGCTCCCTTTCCAAGAGCTGTTCAGTAACAGCCCCAACCCTTGGTCGCTGAAAGCCACTATTAGGGTCTTCGGAGTCTGTTTGTGTGCAAGTAAAGTGTTTCTCGTCATGCATTCAGAATGCCAAGCCTTCCAAGGCAAGGAGCCATTGAGATGTATCAGCTTTAAGGGGTTTAGCATGCATCAACATTCATTTAAATAGCGCCTTTAAAGCAGTAAAACCTCCCGAGGGGCAAAAGAAAATTGACTGTGAGCCAAAGAAGGAGACATCAGGGTAGGTATCCTGCTCATAAGCTTAGTCATAGAGGCAGGTTCTCAGGATTGTCAAAAAGGAGAAGAGGTTGAGAGGTTTAGGAAAGGAATTCTAGAGCTTGGGGCCTGGATGGCTGCAGGCATGGCCGCCAATAGTGGAGCAAAGTAAGCCAGGAGTGGACAAGAGGCAGAATCGGAGGAGCGCCGAGATTTCGGAGGGTTGTAGGAGGTTACGGATGGGGAGGGATCTGAAAAACCATTGGGACGTCTTCTTGGAACACCTCAGGCCTCTTCCAGGGTTGGCTTCCATTCGGTGTATCTGAGGCACTCTTGTTCGACCCTTTGACAGAATATGCTGACTGACACTGCATTCACACAGCTTTTACCATCTGGTGTTTGTTTAAGCAGACTGGGAGCAGGTACTTTTCCCTCGTTGGATTTATTTGATGTGTCTACTGACCACAAGCTTCTCAGGCACTGGAAATCTAAACAGTTGGAGAAGCTGTACCTTTATGTGGTGACTGCTTGGACCAACAGGATATCCCGTACTGCCTCACAGTCTGTAGATTCTTGGTAATGTTGGTTGAGGGATAAATTATTGCTCAGGACACCCGGGAGAACTCAGCTGCTCTGATACTAGTGCCATGGGATCTTTTACACTCACCCGAGAGGGAAGACAGGGCCCCTGTTTAACATCTCATCCAAAAGACAGCACCTCTGATAGGGTAGCACTTGCTCGATACTGCACTGAAACATCAGCGTGGATTTTGTCCTCAAGTCTTTGGAATGGGACTTGAACCCAGGACGTTCTGACTCGGGGGCGAAAGTGCTACCCACTGAGCTACAGCTGATACCCACCCCTAGGCAAACATACAGCATTAAATTCACAACAGCGACACACTGCTATCAGCCCAGTTCCCCAGCTCTAATCTGCCCCCCTTGTACATCAGGGTCAGAGAGTGTAAGTGCAGTGATGAGTGACACAGTCCCTATCTCCTTGTACTCTTAATATTTGATAGTGCCTCACTGACATCAGCAGTATGAATACGGTTCTTCCCGGAACATTGCTGAGATGCCAGAATGCTGTGTATTTGTGCGCTCAGCAAACCCAATCGGCCTTTGCTATCGGGGGACTTGGTCTGTGTACAAGCCTGCATTAAAGATACCTTTGTTAGTAGTCTGGTGTGATGTGGACCAGGCACTGACAGGGACAGTGGTAGCTCTGTACTACGACTTTGGTCAATGTACACACTCATTCACCGCTCCCCCATAATTGGGACTGGGCCTGTTGACGTGTTGAAGCTAATTGCGTTTGCTCCTCGAGTGAATGCTGTGTTTACAAGTGCAGGCGATTCTGAGGACATGGTCATCTTAGTTTAGTTTAGTTTAGAGATACAGCGCTGAAACAGGCCCTTCGGCCCACCGAGTCTGTGCCGACCATCAACCACCCATTTATACTAATCCTACATTAATCCCATATTCCTACCACATCCCCACCTATCCCTATATTTCCCTACCACCTACCTATACTAGGGACAATTTATAATGGCCAATTAACCTATCAACCTGCAAGTCTTTTGGCTTGTGGGAGGAAACCGGAGCACCCGGAGAAAACCCACGCAGACACAGGGAGAACTTGCAAACTCCACACAGGCAGTACCCGGAATCGAACCCGGGTCACTGGAGCTGTGATGCTGCGGTGCTAACCACTGCGCCACTGTTCAAACGTTCCATCTCCAATCACCTTTTGTCCCCAGAAAACCGACTTCTTTTTGATTGACCTCTGTTTTACAATGTTAACCTTTTTGTTCAAATCCCTCCATGGTCTTGCCCCTCCCTGTCTCTGTAACCTCCTCCAGCCCTACAACCCTCCAGGATTTCTGCACCTCTGGGCTCTTTTCTGTCCACTACTTTGTTCGCCCTATAGTGCCTTCAGCTGTCTAGATGCTAAACTTGGGAACTCCCTCCCTAAACATCCCTACCTCTCTCTTTTTAAGACGCTGCTTAAAACCACCTCTTTGAGCAAACTTGCCCATCTGCCCTGATATCGCCTTTTGTCAATTTATTTGTCCAATTATGCTCCTGTGAAGTATTGTCGGGATGTTTTATTATAAAAGCACTATATAAATACACCTTGTTGGTGCTCTCAGTGAGAGTCTATCTCCATCGAATGTGAGAATGCATCTGGATTCCCCGTTCCATTCCCCATGAACTGCTCTCTGTACTAAGTTAGTGCTTCAGTGAACCCAACTCGATCGCGGGTCCGGCCCCATTCCCTGTGTGGTCTTACACTGCAAGCTTCCTTCAGTGCTAAAGTTAAGTGGAGTAAACTCATAGAGTTAAGGGCCAATCTGATTCCTGAATCTACTTTGCCACCAACTCTTATATAGTTGCATTGTAAATGCACCTCTTGTAAACTCGAGGTAATCCAGTCTTCAGTTTAGGGCAGGGCCTGGCCTGAGTTAGTGTTTGGCCTTTGTTGGCTCAGTAATGCAACCTGGCTTGTGACGTGTAACTCAGGAGCTCCCTGGCAGAGGTCAGAAGGCTGTGGTTTATGTACCACACTGTACTTTCCACAGTCCCACGCAATCTGTTATTGCTAAGACCATTGAGTACAAAATGCGCTGAAAAGCTCTGGTACTCCGACTCTTTTATTGAGTATTGTGTCCGGCTTTAGAGGAACTGGAGAGGGTTGAAGAAGAGGACCAGAGAGGGAACATTTGCAGCTCTGATGTTTGGCATAATTGAAGAATCACAGCAATTATTCTAAGCTGTTATAAAACTCTGGCTGGATTTCCACTGGAGTATTCTGCCCAATTCTGGGCACCACACTTTAGGCAGGATGCCAAGGCTTTGGAGAGGGTGCAGAGGAGATTTAATAGAATGGTTACGGGGAAGAGGGTCTTCAGTTATGTAGCGGGACTAGCGAAACAGGTTGTTCTGCTTTGAACAGAGCAGGTTAAGGGCAGATTTAATAGAGGTGTTCAGAATTATGAGGGATTTTGATGGAGTAAATAGGAAGAAGCTGTTTCCAGTGGTAGGAGAGACGGTTACCATAGGAGACAAGTTTAAGGTAATTGGGAGAGTTCTTTTTAACGCAGCGAGTTGTTGTGGTCTGGAATGCACTGTCTGAAAGGGCGGTGGAAACAGATCCACTATGAACTTGGCAAACGGAATTGGATAAATACTTGACGAGGAAAGATTTGCAACGGGAAGAGCAGGGGGGGGGGACTAATTGGATAGCTCTTTTCAAAGAGCTAGCACAAGCACGATGGGCTGTATGGCCTACTTCTGTAGAAACGTAAACTGGCCAATTTTCTAAGGTCAGTGGCCGGGCAGTGCCGGGAGAAATGGCTGGCAGACTAAACCTAAAAGCTGATTTAGTGACTGCTGTCGAGAGAATGCAAGTCATGTGCCCATGAGATTTTCTGTTGCAGTCAGAGCACTAACTACTGTTCCTTTGCTTAATTGCCAGTTCATTATCCGCTTTGGTATAACTAACAGTAGAACTGGTGGTGACGATTAAATCGTAAGTAAATAATTATAGTAATCATTAGCACTTGACTGACTTCCACTATGCTATGAAGTCCACAACTTGTTTGTTCTGTACCTACTGTGCAGTTGGCAAGTTTTGAGGGCAATTAGCAAGCTTATCTTTCTCAGCCTCAGCTCCCCATTCCTGCCGTCCTGATCGCTCTCCCTGCCCCCCCCACTCCATGCTGATCCCCCTCTTCCGTCACCCAACCCCCCCCAACCCCACCACGAAAAGTGCTGATCTCCCTCTCCCTGTGTGCTGCTCAGTCTCGCTTTTTCCCCTGGTGCTGCCCATTCTAATCTCCCTGCCCTGCACCCCCCCCCCCCCATGAACTCTTCCACCCCAACACCCTCTCTCTTGTGCTCCCCAGTGTCTAAAGTGGGAGCGTGGTCTTGAATGTACAGTAAGTGGCTGATCCTCAGTGCACTGTCAACTCACATTAACCAGATGAGCAGGACAGCACGCAGATGTCGAGCAACTTTAACTTTTTTTAATAAAAGCAAAAGGGTCACTGACCCGAAACGTTAACTCTGCTTCTCTTTCCACAGATGCTGCCAGACCTGCTGAGCGGTTCCAGCATTTCTTGTTTTTATTAACTTTTTTAATGCTAAGTTCTCCTATATAAAAGTGCAAATAAATTGATAGCTGCTTAGAGTCATAGAGTTATACGGCACAGAAACAGGCCCTTCGGCCCATTGTGGTTCTTCTAAGGCTGATTTAGTACAATCAACAACTCAGTGTAACAAATGCATTTGACCTCTGCAAATGTTTATTATAACGACGCAAAAATAATACACTTGTTTGAAAATGGCGACAAAACTGATGCAGAAAACTTGAGACATTTTAGCTTAATTAAAACAACAGGGCTGGCTCCAGCAGAGTCTGTAGAGTAATAACCTAATGATCAGATTTTGATGTTAGTGCTGAAGGAGCAGGTTTCACTGATCATCCCTGAATAAAGCTGCCCTTCAAAGTTTTAGTGGGCTCTGCAGCACGCACCTCTTTTCTGGTATCAGTTTGAATTTGGCTCCCGTTACAGGTGATCTGTAGTGTCTGTGAGCAATCAGATTGAAAACCTCTCTCAGATGGAAAAGCAGGAAATATAAATTACATTTAAATCATTGTACAGTCAGCGAAATAAGGATTTGATCATACACAGGTGATTAAGGGAGAAACTTAAATAGGAAAACACAAACTTTAAAAAAAAAATCTGCAACATTTAAATTTTCATCTGAAGGAATGAGATTCCACACTTGTAAAAATAATTTTTCAGGGCCAGAGAGGTTGTTCAGTAATTAGGATTTAGTATGCTGCTTAAAAGCTCAGTGACTCCCAATTGAAGCGCTTAAGTTTTTCATTGGTCTTTACAGCGAGAATGGTGGTTAATTTGTTTTAAGTTCATGCCAGATCAGTGAGTCCAAGTTGATGCCATTGGTGAAGACTGCAACAGCGTGCTGTGGAGGATATCGCTGACAGCAACTTCCAGATTTCTGCACATAATTACGAACATGTGGACGGCAGATGTTGCTGGCAGGTTTACCCAGTAATAAGGGCGAGCACTGACAATCTCGCTGTTATTACTACCACAAATTCCAGGCCATTAAACAAACAACGAACATAGGTTTTGAGGACTTCATGCTGCCTGGCAAATCTCCGTGACCTCTTGCAGAATGTTTTGAGTAAAGTAGTTGGTGCTACAGGGTAGTGGGACTAGGTGAGTTGCTCTTGTGGAGAGCTAGCACAGACACAACGGGCCGAATGGCCTCCTTCAGTAACCATTTTGTGATATTGTAGTTTACTTGGCCTTTTGGAAAGCTTTTGGCAAAGTTCCATATGAAAGACTTCTCATTGGGAAAGAAAGCAGCATTAATCCAGAGCAAAATGCAGGACTGTGTAAGGAATGAAAAAACTGTGAGCAAAAGTGAGTTGAGTTTTAGTTTGGAGCAGGGATGGAAGGGGGTTATTGGGTGGAGCTGAATCCTAAAGGGTTCAGCAGTTTAATGCATCATTTCTAATCTACATAAATGTTGACAAAACTAATATAACAAGAGTAGTGGATACACAGGAGGCAGCTGGAGATTTACAAAAGATTCGGATCACTCACACTTGTACAGACACGTTATAAGTAATGTTTAACATTGCAGGACTTGCACATCAGTCAAACAGATGTGGGTCTTGAGCTTGCAGTAAACAGAACTGAATTGGAACATTAGGAAGGAGGTAACTGCAGACACAACACTCCTAATGTGAAGCAAAAGGTAGTGGAAATAAATGTCACCCTGCCACAGCAGTGGAGTTCAAGTCTCGAAAGGTTATGATTTAGATTTAGAGATACAGCACTGAAACAGGCCCTTCGGCCCACCGAGTCTGTGCCGACCATTAACCACCCATTTATACTAATTCTACACTAATCCCATATTTCTACCACATCCTCACCTGTCCCTATATTCCCCTACCACCGACCTATACTAGGGGCAATTTATAATGGCCAATTTACCTATCAACCTGCAAGTCTTTTGGCTGTGGGAGGAAACCGGAGCACCCGGAGGAAACCCACGCAGACACAGGGAGAACTTGCAAACTCCACACAGGCAGGACCCAGAATTGAACCCGGGTCACTGGAGCTGTGAGGCTGCGGTGCTAACCACTGTGCCGCCCACTTTACAATGCACAGGTCAGACCACATGTAGAATACTGTGCTCAGTCTTGGCCATTACGCCATGAAGAAGGTAAACATACACTGGAGACAGGATTCTTTAAGTGTGAAAGGGGGCAACGTATGAGGAAAGAGTTGATAAGTTAGTCCAGGATGGTGATTATAATGGACGCACAGTGACAAACATCAAATATTTAATAAGTCGAGTGAGGGACTGCAGAAACTGGGATTTTCTTAAAACGTAGAGGGTTGTGGAAAGATAGAACAAAGGTGTTCAAAATCATGAAGGGTTTTGAGAGATTAAATAAGAAGAAACTCTCCAGTGGCAGGAGAGTCGGTAACCAGAGGGTATAGATTTAAGATATTTGGCAAAGGAACCTGAAGTAAGATAAGAATTTTTTTCACGCAGCGAGTTGTTGCGATCTGGAATGCATTGTTTGAAAGGATGGTGGAAACATATTCAGTATTAACTTTCAAAAGAAATTTGGCTGAACACTTGTAAAGGAAAGAATTTGCAGGGCTGTGGGGAATGAGCAGGGAGCATGGGAGTAATTGGATAGCTCTTACAAAGAGCTAGCACAGGTATGAGTGTCACTCGACTTGCACACACGGTTAGCTGTTCAAGGAATTCAGTGAATTTGTAAAGCATGACCTATCAGCACTTTAGAAAAATAACTTTGATATAATAAATCCAAATTATTTTTTCACAATAGAGATGAGAAATAAAATAATGGAACAGAAATGGCAATTCATGAAAGCAACATTAGGGCCAATGTCAGGGATAAATGTGAGGTCCGAGCTATTAGAAAAGTGAAAATTACGGACCAGCTTCAGTTGGTGAAGGGATCGAAGTTGCATTTTAAGCATTTTCTATTTCAGGTCTCCCGAGGTTGCATTTTTTCTTCTCCCTTTTTCTATCATGCTCTCTTTTTTTTCTTCCTTTCTCTCGCTCTCTCATTTCCTCTCCTCTCGCTTTCCTCTCTCTCTCGCTCCCCTCTCCCTCTATTGCTCTCTCTCTCTCTCCTCTCTCTCCTTCTCTCGCTTCCCCCTCACCCTCTTGCCCACTCCCTCCCCCATGCCTTCCCCCTTCTCTTCCCCCCTTCTCTTCCCCCCTTCTCTTCCCCTCTCTCTTCCCCTCTCTCTTCCCCTCTCTCTTCCCCCTCTCTCATTCCCCCTCTCTCATTCCCCCTCTCTCTCTCGCCCCCCCCACTCTCTCTCGCCCCCCCTCTCTCTCTCGCCCCCCCCCTCTCTCTCTCGCCCCCCCTCTCTCTCTCCGCCCCCCCATCTCTCTCTCGCCCCCCCCCCTTTCTCTCTCTCTCTCGCCCCCCTCCCTCTCTCTCTCGCTTTCCCTCTGCTCAGGAAAAAAGGATTGTTGGAATGATTGGTAAGGAGTAGGAATAATTGACCTTTCGCCAAAACACTGGGCATTATTGCAAGTAACAGGTGCAGCATTGAGGGAGTTCGTGCACTGGAGAGATATGGTTCGCTGGGCTGAGTGGCTTTTTTTGTCATAGAGTTTATTTTAACATACAGGGAGCCTTATTCAAATAGTGCAAGCAGTCCGTGTCCCACTAGTGGGCCTTAGACAGAGGAGGCTCTTGTTTGGACTCTCCTATGATTGACTGCTGAACTCTGAAGCGCCTTAGGTCCTGGTTTTATGTTAAAGGTGATATACTTCCCAAAGCCGTGACCTCCACCCCCTCGAAGGACAAGGGCAGCAGGTCCTTGGTAGCGTCATCACCCCCGAGTACCACTCCAAGTCGCTCACCATCCGAACTTGGATCTAAATCGCCCAATCCTATACTGTCACTGAGTCCAAATCCTGTAACTCCCTACCTAAAGAATTGCACGAGCACCTTCATAATACGATTCAAGGCAGTTCCCCACCTCTTTCTTAAGGTCAACTGGGGATGAGAAATAAATGTTGGCCTTGTCAGCGGTGCCCATATCCAGAGGATGAATAAGAAATAATGCAGTTTGTACATTTGTGAAGCTTTGGTGGTGTTACCTTCCCTTTGAGTTTATGTTCACTCCTGTGCCTGTATCATAACAGTTGATTCAGGGACCCTCAGCTCCTGCTATGAGGGTCCACATGTTGCTGTCTGAGTGGGTCTTGTATCTGATTTTCATCGTCCTTCCTTGCTCGATGTGGTTAGATCCCACCTCTCGACTGAAGTCCGCACAAACTATCCAAGGACTCCATTTCCAAAAACAGAATTAACATTGTAATAAAAGCAAAATACTGCGGATGCTGGAAATCTGAAACAAAAACAAGAAATGCTGGATTCACTCAGCAGGTCTGGCAGCATCTGTGGAAAGAGAAGCAGAGTTAACGTTTCGGGTCAGTGACCCTTCTTCCGAACTGACAAATATTAGAAAAGTCACAGGTTATAAACAAGTGAGGTGGGGGTTGGGCAAGAGATAACAAAGGAGAAGGTGCAGATTGGACCAGGCCACATAGCTGACCAAAAGGTCACGGAGCAAAGGCAAACAATATGTTAATGGTGTGTTGAAAGACAAAGCATTAGTACAGATTAGGTGTGAATATACTGAATATTGAACATCAGCAAGTGCAAACCTGAAGAAAAACAACCTGAAAAAAACAGTGGGTAAGCAAACTGAACAAACTAAGATGAAATGAAATAAATGCAAAAAAAGATTGTAAAAAATGTAAAAAGGAATGCAAAAAAAAGGGAAGAAAAAATAACTAAAAATGAAAGTAAAGTGGGGGGCTGTCATGCTCTGAAATTATTGAACTCAATGTTCAATCCAGCAGGCTGTAGTGTGCCTAATCGCTAGATGAGATGCTGTTCCTCGAGCTTGCGTTGATGTTCACTGGAACACTGCAGCAATCCCAGGACAGAGATGTGAGCATGAGAGCAGGGGGGAGTGTTGAAATGGCAAGCAACCGGAAGCTCAGGGTCCTGCTTGCGGACTGAGCGGAGATGTTCCGCAAAGCGGTCACCCAGTCTGCGCTTGGTCTCCCCAATGTAGAGGAGACCACACTGTGAGCAGCGAATACAGTATACTACATTGAAAGAAGTACAAGTAGATCGCTGCTTCACCTGAAAGGAGTGTTTGGGGCCTGGGATAGTGAGGAGAGAGGAGGTAAATGGGCAGGTATTACACCTCCTGCGATTGCAAGGGAAGGTGCCCTGGGACGGGGACGAGGTGGTGGGGGTAATGGAGGAGTGGACCAGGGTGTCGCGGAGGGAACGATCCCTTCGGACTGCTGACAGGGGAAGGGAGGGGAAGATGCGACTGGTAGGGTAGAATTAACATTGTGTTGCTTGGTCGGAGAGCAGAAAGTACTCGACGGTGATGTGGTCATGGCGTTAAATCCTTTTCCGTCTTGGGTCAGTCGGTAGCGCTCATGTCTCTGAGTCAGAAGGTTGTGGATTCACGTCCCGCTCCATGTGCAATGACGCACTATCCAATCTGACATTCCCAGTGCAGTACTGAGGGAACGCTGCACTGTCGGAGGGGCCGTCTTTCAGTTGAGACGTGAAACCAAAGCCCTATCTGCCCTCTTAAGGTGGACGTAAGCGATCCCACAAGGCGACTTTCTGGTATCCTGGGGAACGTTGATCCTACAGCAAAACAAATTGTCTTGTCATTCATCTTATTGCACTTTGTAGGACATTGGTGTGCACAAATTGCCTGCTGTGTTTCCCTCGTTTAAAGGCCAAACCTTAACACTACCCCATTGGCTGTGATGTCCTTAGAATGTGAAAGGCACTATATAAATTCAAGAGGGTCAGTGTTCTGCTTTGGAGAAGACTGCTGTGTGCACAGTGATTGAGGTTAATTACATTGTGCTCTTTCCTTTTCTGTAGGGTAGCAACAGACCACAATGTGGATAACACCACGGCAGTGCTGAGGGAGTGGCTGGTGAACGTACAGGGACTCTACCATTCTGTCGAGTGGAGACCCATGGATGAGCCAAAGTGAGTCCAGCTGCTGGCTACAGCCCAGGACGTCATTAACCCTTCAGTTTCGGGCACTTTCTTTTTCACAGGCAGCCATTCACTCTTGTCATTCTCAGTGGAATAGCAGACATTGATTGAGTGACCTTTCCCAACGCAGAAATACAACTGCTGACCAGTTTGGCCCTGATATTTCTCGTCCACAGAGTCAGATTGAGATTATCAGTTGCTTCGATAATTTGAGTAGCAACTGCGAGAAGAGCTTTCCCCCTCACTCGATCAGAAAGCAGGTACTACTCTGCACGTTTACACAGTGCCAAGCAGTCCCCATTCGCCATAGCGGTTACTGTTCAGTGACACCATTTTAATATTATACTTGCTATTAGCAGCAGTAGGTCACCGTATTCAGTGGTCTTAGTGAATCCGTCAGGGTTGCTCTGTCTGCACGTGGCACTTGATGATCTCAATGGGTCTCTTGCGTGCCAGACAATTGATGCAGCAGCTGGCCGTGTGCACTGCTATGTTGATGAGTAAGGGGCGGGGGTGCAGAGAAGTTTTCAGTGAAATACTGATCTTGTTGGGGCATTTTTCCACATGAAAGGAGTAATAGAAAGGCTGTCGTTGGTGAAGCTCCTCTCATATGGTCTTCACCGGGGATGAGTGTGTGTGGAGCCCCAGTTGCAGTTATGCAGAGATGAGCTCATGGCATTTCGTGATATGGTACAAGTTACGGTTCTGGGTAGGCCGGTGTCTTTGTGCTTGAGTGTTTTTTTTATTCATGGGCGACGCTGGCAGGGCTGCACTTGCTGCCCACCTCTAGTGCCAATCTCTTATTGAGCCTCTGCAGTCCTTGTTGCTCCTGCGATGGTGTCAGGTCAGAAATTCCAGTGCATTGGTCCAGAGCGACGATGAAGGAACAGCGATACATGTCCACGTCAGGATGGTGTGTGTCTTGGAGGCGATGGTGTTCCCATGATATTGCTGCTGATGTCCTCCTTAATGGTAGAATCGGGCTACAACGCATAGAGAGGGGTGGAAATGGAGAAGGTGGGTGACAGAATGGCAACGGGTGGGATGGTTTAATATTAAGGCAACCCCTTCAGGGATAACTGCCTAATATTTAGGACTGACTGACGGCCTGTTGCAGTTTGTTCAGAGAGGTTGACTACTGGACGCCACTAGAAGAATGTGGGGTTGGGGGGTGGGGGGGGGGGGGGTAATGATTGGAAGTATCGGTGGTGGCCACAATGGGAGGGACTGATGGGCTCCTTGACTTGGTGTAATGTGGGTGTTGTGCTGGATACTAACGTCCTGTATGTTCTTTGCAATGTTGGGTTCCAGATCCTATTTCGATGAAATGGGGCCGAAGCATTGGTCTGATTCTCGGTATGAACACGTGATGAAGTTAAGACAAGCAGCGCTGAACTCAGCCAGGGATCGATGGGCTGATTATGTTTTGGTAAGGACAGCAACATTTGAATGGAGATTGTCTCAGGGAGAGGCCCGGATTCTTGCACATCAAAAAGCATGTAATTAGCAATAAAGATTACTTTGGTGTTTATTGCAATGATGCTAGGATTGTTCATTAGACAACTCATTAAGTGGTGGTCTGTGGTTGGTTTGAGCACCATGCAGTTTGTTCTGGACCCTGACCCGCAGTGTCAGCCGTGGCCCAGTGGGTAGCGCTCTCACCTCTGAGTCAGAAGGTCGAGGGTTTGAGTCCTGCTCCAGAGCATGTAATCTCGGCTGACGCTCTGAGGAGTACTTGAGGGAGTGCTGCACTGTCAGAGGTGCCGACTTTTGGAAAAGATATTGAACCAAAGCCCCATCTGCCCTCGCAGGATCCCGTGACACTATTTGAAGAAGAGCAGGGGAGTCCTCCCCAGTTGTGTGGCCAATATTTATTCCTTAATCAATGTCCATAAATCTGATCATTTCTCACCCTGCTATTTCTGGGAGCTTGCTGTGCACGTTACAACGGTGACTACACTTCAGAAGTACTTAATTGGCGGTAAAACACTTTGGGACATCCTGAGGTTGTGAAAGGTGCTATAGAGATGCAAATTCTTTCTTTACAACAGACGCAGACAGGAATTGAGGAAAGCCCCCAGTCGTGGAGAGTTTTGGGAACCGTGGATCCAAAACTCCATTTTGCTCTAAAGCATGGTACACTTACACATGGTACATTTACACACGGTACACTTACACACGGTACACTTACACACGGTACGCTTACACACTACACACACACTGTACACTTACACACTGTACACTTACACACTGTACACTTACACACGGTACACTTACACACGGTACGCTTACACATGGTACACTTACACACGGTACACTTACACACGGTACACTTACACATGGTACACTTACACACTGCACACTTACACTTGGTACACTTACACTTGGTACACTTACACTTGGTACACTTACACATGGTACACTTACACACGGTACATTTACACACGGTACACTTACACACTGTACACTTACACATGGTACACTTACACATGGTACACTTACACACTGCACACTTACACATGTTACACTTACACATGGTACATTTACACATGGTACACTTACACACTGTACACTTACACACTGTACACTTACACACTGTACACTTACACTTGGTACACTTACACATGGTACATTTACACATGGTACACTTACACACTGCACACTTACACACGGTACACTTACACACGGTACACTTACACATGGTACACTTACACATGGTACACTTACACATGGTACACTTACACACGGTACACTTACACACGGTACACTTACACTTGGTACACTTACACATGGTACACTTACACTTGGTACACTTACACATGGTACACTTACACACTGTACACTTACACACTGTACACTTACACACTGTACACTTACACATGGTACACTTACACATGGTACATTTACACACGGTACACTTACACACTGCACACTTACACATGGTAAACTTACACACGGTACACTTACACTTGGTACACTTACACTTGGTACACTTACACTTGGTACACTTACACATGGTACACTTACACATGGTACATTTACACATGGTACACTTACACTTGGTACACTTACACATGGTACACTTACACACTGTACACTTACACACGGTACACTTACACACGGTACACTTACACACTGCACACTTACACAGGGTACACTTACACACTGTACACTTACACACTGTACACTTACACACTGTACACTTACACTTGGTACACTTACACTTGGTACACTTACACTTGGTACACTTACACACGGTACACTTACACACGGTACACTTACACACGGTACACTTACACACGGTACACTTACACTTGGTACACTTACACACGGTACACTTACACACGGTACACTTACACACGGTACACTTACACACTGCACACTTACACACGGTACACTTACACACGGTACACTTACACACGGTACACTTACACTTGGTACACTTACACACGGTACACTTACACACTGTACATTTACACACTGTACACTTACACACGGTACACTTACACACTGTACACTTACACACGGTACACTTACACACGGTACACTTACACATGGTACACTTACACACGGTACACTTACACACTGTACACTTACACACGGTACACTTACACACGGTACACTTACACACGGTACACTTACACACTGTACACTTACACACTGTACACTTACACATGGTACACTTACACACTGTACACTTACACACTGTACACTGACACATGGTACACTTACACACTGTACACTTACACACGGTACACTTACACACGGTACACTTACACATGTCTTTTGGCTTTTAAGTGAATGTGTGACTTCCATATTAACAGTCCTGCTGATTTTGTTGGGCAGTGTTGCTTTAAAGTTGGGTGGGTGTGGGTGAAGGAGTGGAAGAGTTGGGTTAGAACGGTCGTACATGGACGGTGGCTGGAGAGACGTGATCAGGACAGGCCAGCTGATGCCCAGAATTTGTCCGGTCTGAGGCCGGGAATTGCATCCGAGCTGCTCCCACTTCGGCGCCACAACTTTCATGCTTAAAGAAGGTTTCTCCCACACCTCTGGGAGTAGCTGCGAGGAAATTGCCAGTCTGGAACTGAGTGCACCCCTCTATCTTACAATACTACAGCTCTAAGAGAACTAACTGAGTTGATAGGATAGATAGAAAGAAATCCTTCAGATGGGAGGGTCCAGAACAAAAGGGAATAACCTTGACATTGGAGCTCGGCTGGTCAGGGATGATGTCTGGAGGCACTGCTTCACACTCAGTTAGTGGCAATCTGCAACTCTCCCCGAAAAAGCTGGTGAGGCTGGGGTGTTTGGAGGGGGGGGGCTCAATTGGAAATGTCAAAACTGAGATTAATAGATTTTTGTTAGGCAACGATATTAATGGTTATGGAATGAAAGCAGGCAAATGGAGTTAAGATACCAATGATCTATGTGAATGATGGAACAGGCTTGAGGGGATGAATGGCCTACCCCTGTTCCGATGTTCCCAATAACCCCCTATTGCTGCAGCTTTTATAGAACTGAAGCCATTTCTGCTTTTCACAGATAGACCTCTTTTAGTTAACGGGCACTGTCTCCACTCCCGTCATGTATGACTGAGGAGCTTTCAGATAAGTGTGTAAGTGCCCAGAGCCCTCCTTGTCTCAGCACGGTGTGTGTTTGGCACAGTCCGTAGTTGGCACCCTGGTTCCTGTAACTACTCTGCTCCAATGTTGTTACTTCTTTTCAGTTTGTAGATGCAGACAACTTCTTGACCAACCCGGACACCCTCACGCTTCTTATAGCGGAGAATAAAACAGTTATTGCCCCAATGTTGGACTCACGTTCAGCCTATTCAAATTTCTGGTGTGGAATGACCTCTGAGGTATGTCTCGAGCAATTTATTTTAGGAATCAACTTTTTCAACTTACATTTTTTTTCAATTTTCTGAACTGATGATCCTGAATAACCTCAAACTCTCATTGTGTTTACTATGCTCCCAGCCTCTTGTGAGCCCTCTTCCTTTCCTCCTCCATTGGTGCCAAATCCTTCATCTGCCTTGTCCGGATTCTCTGGAGCGCACTCTCTAAACTTACCCCACCTCTCCACTTCTTGCTCCGCCTTTTAAATTCAAGCCCGTCTTTTCGACCAAGTATTTGGCCACGTTTCTCAATCCTTCCCTGCCTCAGTTTTATCCTATTATCCCTTTTCGTCGAATCATGGAATGGTCACAACACTGAAGGAGGCCATTCGGCCCATTGTATCTGTTCCCATTCTCTGCAAGAGCAACTCACCGAGTCCCATTCCCCTGCTTTTATCCTGTATCACTGCAAATTTTTCCTCTTCAGATAATTATCCAATTCTCTTTTGAGGCCCTCGATTGAATCTGCTCCACCACACTGTCGGGCAGTGCATTCCAGATCCTAACCACTGCATAAAAAAAGTTCCTGCTCATGTCACCATTGTTTCTTTTACCAATCACCATGAATCTGCTTCCTTCAGCTAATGGGAACAGTTTCTCTTTATCTATTCTGTCCAGACCCCTCCTGATTTTAAACACCTCTATTAAATCTCCTCTTAATCTTCTCCAAGGAGAACAGCCCCAGCCTCTCCAATCTATCTGTGAAACTGAAGTTCCTCATCCCTGGAACCGTTTTTGTGAGTTTTTTCTGCACCCTGTCTAATGCCTTTACACCCTTCCTAAAGTCTGGTGCCCAGAATTGGACACAATACTCCAGTTGAGGCCAAACCAGTGTTTTATACAGATTTATCATAACTTCCTTGAATTTGTACTCTATGCCCTGTTTGTAAAGCTCAGGATCCCTTATGCTTTATTAATGTCTTTCTCAACCCACCCTGCCACCTTCAATGATTTGTGCACATATACCTTCAGGTTTCTGTGCTGTCACTCTTTTAGAATTGTACCCTTTGTTTTAGAGTGCTTCTCTTCGTTCTTCTTACCAGAATGAATCACTACACAATTCTCTGCATTAAATTTCACCTGCCGCTTATCCGCCCATTTCACCAGCCTGTCTGTGTCCTCTTGAAGTTCATAACTATCTTCACAATATTTCCAAGTTTTCTGTCATCCGCAAATTTTGAAATTGTACCCTGAGCATCTCAAGTCTAGCTCCTACCAGCTGTCCTGGGGAGGCCTTGTCACAGGAGCCCTTGGAGCAGGCTTTCTTCTACCCATTCAAGAACGCTCTGACACACGTTCACACGGCCTGCATCCCCGGGCTCGCCAGCTGGACATGCTGGCCATGTGTGTGTATTAGTCCCTGTCCGTGTAGTGGAGCCTGGTCTCCAGTCATTTCGGCCATCCCTGCCATTGGTCAAAGCCCTTGCTTCGCTCGGACTGTGTGGTAGTCGGTGTGCAACAGCCACCCCACGTTAAAAAAACCCGCACACAGACATCTTCCACCCCCTTAAAATGAACTTCGGGACCTGGAATATCAGGATTGGACTATTCAGTCATCTAAGGACCCACAACCATAGAGTGGAAGAAAGTCATCCTCGTTCTCGAGGGACTGCCTAAGAAGAAGAAAATTAATATATATCAAGGAAAGCAGTGGTCCTAACACTGACCCTTGGGGAGCCCCACTATCTACCGTCCTGCAGTCCGATAAACAACTGTTCACAACTACTCTCTCTTTTCTATCGCTCAGCCAATTTCATATCCATGCTATCCCTTTTATTCCATGGGCTCTAACTTTGCTGACAAGCCTGTTATCAAATGCCTTTTGAAAGTCCATGTACACCACATCAACCGCATTACCCTCATCAGCCCTCCGTTACCTCATCAAAAACTCAAGTGAGATAGTTAAACACGATTTGCCCTGAACAAATCTTGACTTTCCATAATTAATCCACATTTGCCCAAGTGACTGTTAATGTTGTTCCGAATTAACATTTCTGAAAGCTTTCTTCCCACTGAGTCTAAACTGACTGGCCTGTAGTTGCTGGGCTTGTCCTTTTTTGAACAAGGGTGGAACATTTGCAGTTCTCCAGTCCTCTGGGACCACCCTTGTATCTAAGAAGGATTGAAACATTATGGCCAGTGCCTGCACAATTTCCACCCTTACTTCCCTCAGTATCCTTGGATGTATCTCATCTAGTCCTGGTGACTTATCAACCTCAAGTACAGTCAGCGTATCTAGTACCAAGAATAATACAGCACAGAAGGAGGCCATTCAGTCCATCATGCCTGTGCTGGCTCTTTGAAAGACTTATCCAATTAGTCCCAAACCCTTATTCTGTTGCCATGGCCCTACAAATATTTCTCCTTAAAAGGATTTATCCAATTCCCTTTTGAAAGTTACTATTGAATCTGCTTTCAGACAGTGCATGCCAGATCATCATAATTTGCTGTGTAAAAATATTTATAAAAATATAATATTGGTTACTGACCCTCCTGCCAGTGGAAATATTTTCTTCCTATTTACTCCTGTTAAACTTCCTTTTAACTATATTTTTCCCCTCTCTTTCCCTCTTCTACTCCCCCTACAAGCCTTTTCTGCAAATGTCTTCTGCATTATGAATACGTTGTTTTATGCAGCTAATTTGTTTGATGATGAACTGATTGATGGGCTTGGAGCCATGTGATGTTTTATGACTGTTTGCTCCCACTTCCCAGTTGAGGTGCCTCAGGACGCTGTCAGTTTGTGGTGCTGCACTTTGCGCCTGGTGCGCGCCCAGTTTCAGTGTGTCATTGTGGGAAATCTGCGACCGGTTTCCAGTGACGGCGGGCGTGCTGCCAGCCACTGGCTCGGGCCCCCGCTGCAGACAGCACAGATCAGCTGACCCTTGAATTGGCAGGGGTGGAGATGTATATAGTTCACACCTCCTGCACTGCCGGGTCTATTTTGGCTGGCAATGGGATGAGCCTGTGCAATGTAGCCGGGCTTCTATCACCGCGCGCCAACCCTGTACCAGCCTGGTATCACTGTTCTCCAACCCTGTACTAGCCTGGTATCACCATTCTCCAACCCTGTACTAGCCTGGTATCACCATTCTCCAACCCTGTACCAGCCTGGTATCACCATTCTCCAACCCTGTACTAGCCTGGTATCACCATTCTCCAACCCTGTACTAGCCTGGTATCACCATTCTCCAACCCTGTATCAACCTGGTATCACCATTCTCCAACCCTGTACTAGCCTGGTATCACCATTCTCCAACCCTGTATCAACCTGGTATCACCATTCTCCAACCCTGTACTAGCCTGGTATCACCATTCTCCAACCCTGTATCAACCTGGTATCACCATTCTCCAACCCTGTACTAGCCTGGCATCACCACACTCCAACCCTGTAACGACCTGGTATCACCACACTCCAACCCTGTATCAACCTGGTATCACCATTCTCCAACCCTGTATCAACCTGGTATCACCATTCTCCAACCCTGTACTAGCCTGGCATCACCACACTCCAACCCTGTAACGACCTGGTATCACCACACTCCAACCCTGTATCAACCTGGTATCACCATTCTCCAACCCCGTACCGGCCTGGCATCGCCACACTTCAACCCTGTAACGACCTGGTATCACCACACTCCAACCCTGTATCAACCTGGTATCACCATTCTCCAACCCTGTACCAGCCTGGTATCACCACACTCCAACCCTGTATCAACCTGGTATCACCATTCTCCAACCCTGTATCAACCTGGTATCACCATTCTCCAACCCTGTACCAGCCTGGTATCACCACACTCCAACCCTGTATCAACCTGGTATCACCATTCTCCAACCCTGTACCGGCCTGGCATCACCACACTTCAACCCTGTATCAACCTGGTATCACCATTCTCCAACCCTGTATCAACCTGGTATCACCATTCTCCAACCCTGTACTAGCCTGGCATCACCACACTCCAACCCTGTAACGACCTGGTATCACCACACTCCAACCCTGTAACGACCTGGTATCACCATTCTCCAA
Organism: Heterodontus francisci; assembly: GCF_036365525.1. NCBI lineage: Eukaryota > Metazoa > Chordata > Chondrichthyes > Heterodontiformes > Heterodontidae > Heterodontus > Heterodontus francisci. The sequence continues at coordinate 13,060,242 of NC_090413.1, read as the reverse complement.
CCCTGTACTAGCCTGGTATCACCATTCTCCAACCCTGTACTAGCCTGGTATCACCATTCTCCAACCCTGTACTAGCCTGGCATCACCACACTCCAACCCTGTAACGACCTGGTATCACCACACTCCAACCCTGTAACGACCTGGTATCACCATTCTCCAACCCTGTACTAGCCTGGTATCACCATTCTCCAACCCTGTACTAGCCTGGCATCACCACACTCCAACCCTGTAACGACCTGGTATCACCATTCTCCAACCCCGTACCGGCCTGGCATCACCACACTTCAACCCTGTATCAACCTGGTATCACCATTCTCCAACCCTGTACTAGCCTGGCATCACCACACTCCAACCCTGTAACGACCTGGTATCACCACACTCCAACCCTGTAACGACCTGGTATCACCATTCTCCAACCCTGTACTAGCCTGGTATCACCATTCTCCAACCCTGTACTAGCCTGGTATCACCATTCTCCAACCCTGTACTAGCCTGGTATCACCATTCTCCAACCCTGTACCAGCCTGGTATCACCATTCTCCAACCCTGTACTAGCCTGGTATCACCATTCTCCAACCCTGTACTAGCCTGGTATCACCATTCTCCAACCCTGTATCAACCTGGTATCACCATTCTCCAACCCTGTACTAGCCTGGTATCACCATTCTCCAACCCTGTATCAACCTGGTATCACCATTCTCCAACCCTGTACTAGCCTGGCATCACCACACTCCAACCCTGTAACGACCTGGTATCACCACACTCCAACCCTGTATCAACCTGGTATCACCATTCTCCAACCCTGTATCAACCTGGTATCACCATTCTCCAACCCTGTACTAGCCTGGCATCACCACACTCCAACCCTGTAACGACCTGGTATCACCACACTCCAACCCTGTACCAGCCTGGTATCACCACACTCCAACCCTGTACCAGCCTGGTATCACCACACTCCAACCCTGTACCAGCTTGGTGTCACCACACTCCAACCCTGTACCAGCCTGGCGTCACCACACTCCAACCCTGTACCAGCCTGGCGTCACCACACTCCAACCCTGTACCAGCCTGGCGTCACCACACTCCAACCCTGTACCAGCCTGGCGTCACCACACTCCAACCCTGTACCAGCCTGGTATCACCACACTCCAACCCTGTATCAACCTGGTATCACCATTCTCCAACCCTGTACCAGCCTGGTATCACCACACTCCAACCCTGTACCAGCCTGGTATCACCAAACTCCAACCCTGTACCAGTCTGGTATCACCATTCTTCAACCCTCTAGATACCTGCTGTCACCGCGCTCTAACCCTATAGCAGCCTGACAGTATAACCCTGAACCAGGCTTTAATATTGTACTTAAAGCTCCTACTGGCAGTGCCCAGCTGTAGGTTGCCTGCCACAGGTCTGAGCCCCTTGACTAGAGTTGGCATCTGCCGTGTTTTTGCGTTGATATTTGCAGTCGTGTTTTACTGTGGATTTACTGTGCTGCTTTGCTCGGAAGGGTTATTACAGGCGGACCCCAGCCTACGTCCCCTTACGGAAACGGGACCGACAAGGCTGCTTCCCAGTGGTCATGGTCCACTCCACCATGCTGATCGACCTCCGCAAAGAGGCCTCCAAGCAACTGGCATTTTACCCTCCACATCCAGACTACACCTGGTCTTTCGACGACATCATTGTCTTTGCGTTTTCATGCCGACAAGCAGGTGAGTTGAAGGATTCAGCTCGCTGTGAGTAGACTGAGTGTGGGGAGCTGTGAAGGGGCTTCGCTGCACACAACATCCAAACCTGGGCCAACTTTGTGGTCTAACTCTGCCCACGTACCTTAATACTCTTCCCCAGTAAAAATTAACTAATTTGAGTTTTGAACTTTTTAATTGATCATCCCAGCCTCAACAGCATTTTGGGGAAGAGAGTTTCCTGATTTCCACTGCCCTTTGTCTGAAGAAGTGCTTTCTGACACCACCCCTGAACTGTTTATCTCTAATTTTAAGGTTATGCTTCTTGTCCCAGAAGCACCCCCCCCCCCCCCCCCCTCCGGGGGCAATAGTTTCTCTCTCTCTACCCTATCAAACCCTTAAATTGTTTTCAGTGTCTCAATGCGATCACCCCTTAATCTTCTATACTCTTTGGAAAACAAGCCTTTATATTTCTTTGAATAAAGATGACTGTTGCTTCCAACCTCACTAGACGTCCAAGGGTTAAACATCAGAGAGACACTTTTGGAGAGAATGCTCATTGCTTGTGATTTGTGAGCATGTGTCTGTGCTCCTTTAAGAATCCTGACCAGCTGTATTCACATTGCATTGAAGCAGGGAGTGACTATGGGGCGATGGCTGAGAATGAGTGGAATATCAGTAAGATGATAGGGGATATGGAGGGCTCGTGACCATTGTAGCAGATATGGCCATGGTGGGAAGAGGTCAGTAGGTAATCCGCTTGTAGTTATAGCCAGATGCTGCCCATCTATATGTATGTGGTCTGAAGCTAGGTGTGCTGTCACCCTTCAATATTGCTCATGACAGATCGCAACTAAACTTATAGAACCTTGGTGTACCACCAGCACCATAAGGAAGCCAAGTTATTAACCAAAGTCACCGGAAACAGAGTGACCTGGTCACAGGAGTCTGGTACGAGGCACCACATGGCATAGATCATCTCAGCACCAAGCTAACTTTCCTCCTATCTTTTACGCGGGGTGACGACCAGGTGCAGTGACACATGTAGGGTCTGCGTTTATTGGCTGGACCTGTGTTCACGTTTCTTCTTTGTAAACCTTGTGCAATGATCCCCAAACCCCTCTGCTGTTCCCAGAAGGAAGTCCCGAGTCAGCCGAGAGGTTGAATGGCAGAACAGGCTCGTGGGTGGTGGGGCAGTAAATAGCCTACTTCTGTTCCTTTGTTCGTAAGAGGTGGTTATTGTCTGATACTGATGCGGGTGGAATCTCCATCGGGATGCCCCGTTCTCCCTTTCTAACTTTGGCGGGAACGCCGGGGAGAAAGTGGGAACAGCTGCTCTCCCACCTAAGTTGCCAAGGAAATTCCAGGTGATGATGCTGGAGGAAAGCTAGGTGGTACACCACGGTTAGGGCAACATCCCATCATGTCAGGGGCCTGGATTTGAACCTGTCTGCCCGGTCGTATGGAAAATTCCCCCTGACACTGTTTTCCCATGTGAAATGATTTTAGCAGTTGCCTGGATGGGTGCTGCTCCAACATCACTCAAGAAGCTCGACACCATCCAGGACAAAGCAGCCCGCTTGATTGGCACCCCATCCACAAACATTCACTCCCTCCACCACCGACGCACAGTGGCAGCATGTGTACCATCTACAAGATGCACTGAAGCAACGCACCAAGACTCTTTAGACAGCACCTTCCAAACCCGCGACCTCTACCAACTAGAAGGACAAGGGCAACAGGTGCATGGGAACACCACCACCTGCAAGTTCCCCTCCAAGCCACACACCATCCTGACTTGGAACTATATCACCATTCCTTCACTGTCGCTGGGTCAAAATCCTGGAGCTCCTTCGTAACTGCATTACGGATGTACCTACACCACATGGACTGTAGCAGTTCAAGAAGGCAGCTCACCACCACCTTCTCAAGGGCAGTTAGGGATGGGCAAAAAATGCTGGCCTGGCCAGCGAAGCTCACATCCCATGAATGAATTTTTTTAAAAGTCTCAGCCTTGCGGCTACACAGAACAAAAGGAAATCCCTCCCCTTATTATTGCAATAGTTACGACTGAATTAGCAATCTCACTTGGCTTGTCTGCAGTAGGAACTACCACCCCGATATTGGGGTTCAGGTTGTTGTTGAGGCAGAGTCGAGGAAGCTTTCTCTCCAAGATTCTTCTGGGATTGGTTTATTTAGCCACCATTGTTGTCCTTTACTCAGTGGGTAGCACTTTCGTCTCTGAGTCAAAAGACCATGCGTTCAAGTCCCACTCTGGAGAGACCACAGAATCCAGGCTGTGCCGAGGGAGTGCTGTACTGTTGGAGGTGCCATCCTTCCAATGAGATGTTAAACCTGAGGCTCCGTCCGCCCTCTCAGGTGGACATAATAAACCCCACAGTTTCTGAAAAGAGCAGGGGGAGTTCTTCCGGGGTGTCCTGAACAATATTTATCCCTCAGCTAATATCACTGAAAGAAGCAGACAGTCATTATCCCATTGTTCTTTGTGGGACCTGGTTATGTGCAAATTGGCCACTGTGTGTCCTATATTACAACAGTGATTACACTTTGAAAGTACGTTATTGGCTGTGAAGCACTTTGGAGCATCCTGAGGTCATGAAAGGCACTATATAAATGCAAATTATTGTTTTATCACACGTACATCATGTTTCACCAACATGACAATATACACTGAACGTCCACTGCGCAAATCTTGTACTGCACATGTGCATGCACCTTAATTCGTACCTGTGGATCTTGTATTGGCACTAGAAGTGTAATTTAAAGTGTGAATGTAGCTGCAATGATCCAAGTGCTTTGCTTCTATTTCAGGGGTCCAGATGTATATCTGTAATAAAGAACACTATGGGTTCCTGCAGGTGCCACTGAAGTCAACCAGCACCATGCAGGATGAGGTGGAGAGCTTCATTCACGTCCATTTGGAGGTTATGGGTAAGTGGTACAAAGCAGCGCGAGTCAGCTGTTTGGACTCAATGCCCTTGGCCACGGTGACTGACTCGAACGTTCCTAGCGACAGGTCAGATCAGGCTAAGTTTATGTTGTGGTTGTGTCAGGTGTGTGAGACCGAGGGCAAGTTTATACATTGTTGTCCGCCCACTAATACCAATAGAACTGGTTGTGGGTGGGTTTGGGGGTTCATGGGGAGAGGAAGAGACCTTTTGTTTTTTGTTGTTGTCATCTGGTATGACCTGCCTGAAAAGATAATGGAAGGAGACTCGACAGTAACTTCCAAGCAGGAATTGGATACATTCTTGAAAAAGAAAATGTTGCTGGGCTATGAAGAAGAAGTGGGGTGGGGTGGGGAGTGGGACTAATTGGAATAGCTCTTTCAAAGAGCCAGCATAGGCTCGATGGGCTGAATGGCCTCCTCCTGTGCTCTGTGGTTTGATGAATAGATAGCTGTAGCAGCGCTTGTGTGCACTCAGTGTGGGATATCCAGGGGTAATGCTCTATATTGTGATGCTCTCTCTGTGTTTTAGTGAACTACCCTCCCATGGAGCCATCCAAGCACTTGTCTGTGGCACCAAAGTACCCGGATAAGATGGGCTTCGATGAGGTAAGATGTTATCTTAATTTGCTCTTGGGATGCGGGCGTTGCTAACAAGGCTGCCATTTGTTGACCATCCCTAGTTGCCCTGAGAAGGTTGTGATGGTCTTTCTCCTTGAACTGCTGTGATCCTTGTGGTGGAAGGTGTGTCGGTAGAAGTTTCAGAATTTTGACCCTGTGACGATGAACAAACAGCGATGTATGTCCCAAGTCAGGATGGTGGGCAATTCGGAGGAAATGGTCTTCCCACAATGTTACCACTCTCGTCCTTTTCTTGCTGGTAGAGCTTTCAGAGCAGCTTCTAATTGGAACACCTTCCATTCCTGGACCGCTGTCTTTTTTTGGCCGAGGATCCACTTTCTACTATGCAGACTGAATTGATGAACAGCCTACCAGCTGACCAGTGTCAGTGAGGTGACTTGTGCATCCTGTCTTATTGGGAGCTACTTCTCCCCTTTTAACAGCTCCTCCATTCAATTTTGAAACGTTTCTTGCTTTTTATCTTCTAGATTTTTCTGATTAACTTGAAGCGTCGCCCAGACAGGCGAATGCGAATGCTTCGTTCTCTGTACGAGCAGGAGATTGCGTGTAAAGTGGTTGATGCAGTCGATGGAAGGTAACCATTTTATAAGCAATAATTGACACAATGCATGTGGTAGGGTTACACAGATACGCTGCTAATATTCAACACTTAGAATTTGGAGTCCTGTGACCAACTCTGGTCTCCATACTTCAAAAAGATATCGAGGCACTGGAGAAGGTGCAAAAAAGATTTACAAAGACAATAGTAGAACTGAGAGGTTATAATAATGAGGAAAGACTGAACGATTGGGTCTCATTTCTCTAGAAAAGGGAATGCTGAGGGGGGAGACCTGATAGAGAACTTTAAGGTCATGAAAGGGTAGTGAAAATGTTTCCAAAACTAGGGGCCATAAATAGATGCATTTCAAAAAAAGCAAGATAAATAACGAGAGAGAAAAGAATAGAATGAGATTCTGATAGGGTTAAATAACAAGGAGGTTCGGGTAGTGCCATCAACTAGTTGGGCTGAATGGCCTGTTATAAATTCTATCAATGTTCAGGATTTCTGGATTGTCCTGAAGGGTTGGATTGATGCCTGCTATGGGTAGGATTCCTCCCTCGGCTAACAAATGGGTGACCCCTTATTTATAAACAGTGACCCCTAGTTCTCTATTCTCCCACAAGAGGAAACATCCTTTCCACATCCACCCTGTCAAGACCCCTCAGGATCTTATATGTTTCAATCAAGTCGCCTCTTACTCTTCTAAATTCCAGCAGATACAAGCCTAGCCTGTCCAATTATTCCTCGTAAGACAGCCCGCCCAGTCCAGTTATTAGTCGAGTAAACCTTCTCTGTACTGCCTCCAATGCATTTACATCCTTCCTTAAGTAAGGAGACCAATACTGTACACAGTACTCCAGATGTGGTCTCATCAATGCCCTGTATAACTGAATCATAACCTCCCTACTTTTGTATTCAGTTGCCCTCGCAATAAATGATAACATTCTATAAGATTTCTTAATTACATTCTGTACCTGCATACTAACCTTCTGAGATACATGCACTAGGACACCCAGATCCCTCTGCATCTCAGAACTCTGCAGTCTTTCACCATTTAGATAATATGCTTTTTTATTCTTCCTGCCAAAGTGGACAGTTTCCCACTTTCTCACATTATACTCCATTTGCCAGATCTTTGCCCACTCACCTAACCTATCTATATCCCTTTGTAGCCCCTTTATGTCCTCTTCACAAGTTACTTTCCTACCTATCTTTATGTCATCAGCAAATTTAGCAACCATACCTTCAGTCATTTTATATAAATTGTAAAATGTTGAGGCCGCAGCACAGATCTCTGTGGCACACCACTCGTTACATCTTGCCAACTAGAAAATGACCTATTTATGCCTACTCTCTGTTTCCTGTTAGTCAGATAATCTTCTAACCATGCCAATATGTTACCCCCTACACAATGAGCTTTTATTTTCTGCAATAACCTTTGATATGGCACCTTATCAAATGTCATCTGGAAATCTAAGTAAATACATCACCTGGTTCCCCTTTATCCACAGCACATGTAACTCCCTCAAAAAACTCCAATAAATTCGTTAACCATGATTTCCCTTTCACAAAATCATGTTGACTCTGCCTGTTTACCTTGAATTTTTCTAAATGCCCTGCTATAAAGTCTTTAATAATAATTTCTAACATTTTCCCTAAGACAGATATTAAGCTAACTGGCCTATAGTTTCCTGCTTTCTGTCTCCCTCCCTTTTTGAATAAAGGAGTTACATTTGCTATTTTCCAATCTAATAGAACCTTCTCCGAATCTTGGGAATTTTGGACCGTCTCACTATCCACTTCTTTTAACACCCTAGGATGAAATCCATCAGGACCCGGGGACTTGTCAGCCCGCAGCTCCAACAATTTGTTCAGTACCACTTCCCTGGTGATTGTAATTTTCTTGAATTCCTCCTTCCCTTCCATTTCCTGACTTACAGCTAACACTGGGATGTTACTTGTATCCTCAATTGTGAAGAACGATGCAAAATATCTGTTCAATTCATCTGCCATCTCCTTATTGTCCATTATTAATTCTCAAGACTCATTTTCTATGGGACCAACACTCACTTTGTTAACTCTTTGTTAGCTTGGATAGAAAATTGGCTTCTGGTCAGAAGACAGAGTTGTGGGAAATGGTTGTTTTTCAGGCTGGAGGATGGTAGACAATGGTGTTCCCCAGGGTCAGTGCTGCTTTTTGTAATATCTATAAATGACTTGGATATTGGAATAGAGTGTAAAATTTCAAAATATACCGATGATACCAAACTTGAAGGTGTGACTGACAGTGAGGATGATACCAATTGACTGCAACAGGATATAGACAGGCTAGCAGAACGGGCAGAGAAGTGACAGATGGAATTTATTACTGACAAGTGTGAGGTGATGCATTTTGGCAGAAGGGATAGGGGAGGCAATATAGAGTAAATAGCACTGTTCTAAAGACTGTACAGGAACAGAGAGATGTGGGGATCCAGGTGCACAGATCCTTGAAGGTGGCAGGACACATTGAGAGAGTGGTCAGCAAAGCATATGGGATCTTGAGCTTCATAAATAGAGGCATTGAGTACAAAAGCAGGGAATTTATGCTGAGCTTTATAAAGCTCTGGTTAGGTCCCAACTAGAGTATTGTATCCATTTCTGGCCACCACACTTTTGGAAGGGTGTGAGGGTCCTTGAGAGGGTGCAGAGGGGATTTACCAGAATGGTTCCAGCTACAAGGTCAGATTGGAGTAGCTGGGGTTGTTCTCATTGGAGCAAAGGAGATTGATAGAGGTGTACAAGATTATGGCAGGCTTAGAAAAGGTAGACAAAGAAAATCTGTTCCCCTTAGGTCATGGTACAAGGACTAGGGGATACAGATTTAAGGTTTTGGGCAAGAGATGCAGGGGGGGGATGTGAGGAAGAAGGTTTTTTACGCAGCGATTGGTCATGACCTGGAACACTCTGCCTATGAGGGTTTTGGAAACAGAGACGATGAATGATTTCAAAAGGACACTTGAGGAAAGCAAACTTGCAGGGCTACAGGGATAGAGCCAGGGAATGGGACTGACTGGATTGCTGTACAGAGTGCCAGCATGGACCCGATGGGCCGAATGGGCTCCTGTTCTGTAATGACTCTATGACTATAATTTCCTAAGAATCAGTTGCTGTTTATCAGTCTAAACCTTTACGGACTTTGTGTGTGGGGTCCTATCGATGCAACCATGGGGAAGGGTGGGAAAGGGAGGGGGGCAATCAGTCTGGGTAATTGGGGATTGTTACGACCAGGTTGGAAGGGGTCTAAGGGCTCCCTCTCAGCCTTTGCCTGGTCTAACCATAACAGGGTTTAATTTTAAAAACACCATGTTTTAGCTCCCCCTCAGTAAATCCTTGTTCACCTCTTTCCGATTGTAAGGCAAAGAAATCAAATCCGACAGGTAATTTAAACAAGAAAGATAGAAGTTTATTAATCTTAAACTCTAATTCGGGTAACAGCTACGAATACGTGACGCAACCAGGCTAGCATGCATACGCGATAAACACACATGCAGATAGAGACAGAAAAAGTAGAAGGAATAAAGGGGAACAGTTTGAGGCAATATCTGGTAGTTACAGTCCTTTGAGACTGATGTTGAGTCTTTGGTTGCCGGTAAGTCTTGCTGTTCGTTGGGGCCCAGTGCACGCTTTAACTTGTTTCGATGGAGGAGTCTTTTCTCTCTTGAGGTTTATGTGTCTTCAGTGGGTCTGGAGGCTTGTGAGAAAGCAACAGAGAGCCAGCCAGCAATGAGGCTGTCTTGTTCCAGGTTAAGTTACACTCTCTGCAGTCTGTGTCTTCAAACTGTCCTGTGTCTAATTCAAAAAGCCTGGACCAGTCGGTTAGTCATGTGACCAGCTGGTTTAACCACTTCTGCATTTGTGGATTCTATCATCTCAGCAGACCCTGGAATGCGAACTTCCTTACACCTTCAGTGTCTGGTGATCAAAATCCATTTGGGTTAATTGGACCAGGGAATAGTTCTTTGTCTCTCCAAGCACTGTCTCTTAGTATGCAAATGTCCTTCCAGCCAAGTGTCTGGTGCCCGCTTGTAAAACAAGTCATTTCTTCACTCCATCAACAGTTTAAAATTAATGTTCATATGATGAAATTAATATGCCTCATTCTTGGCAGGTGGGGGTCTTCATGACAGGGTTGGCTTTGTGAAAATGGGATGGGCTTGACGTAACCTAATCTTCTTGTAATCCTGAAAAGTGTTCTCTTCTTGGGTGCTTGCTGATTGTTCATTTTTGATCTCCCTATATGGGATATGGGGATAGTGTGAAAAGTTGGAGTTGAGGTAGAAGATCAGCCATGATCACATTGAATGGTGGAGGAGGCTTGAGGGGCTGAATGATCTACTCTTGCTGCTATTTCATATATTCTTACTTGGTGTTTGTCTCCTGAAATGGACTAATACTTGGCCTATCAATATTCCCAACAGGGCTTTCAACAGCAGCCAGATAAAGGCACTTGGCATCACGATGTTGGCGGATTATCAAGACCCATACTCGGGGCGGCCCTTGACCAAGGGGGAAATGGGCTGTTTTCTCAGTCACTATAACGTCTGGAAGGAGGTAAGGAGCCTCAGTGTTAGGCGAGGGCCTGTGGGAGTTTGGTATATAACAGTAACTGGGGAGTCGTACTAAGACTTAATCCCAAGTAGCGAAGTGCACGTCAGTGGTTGTGATCCAGTGAGTGAGGGAGCATCAACATCATGAACTGCTGTCATTCCAGGGCTGGGGATTAGTGATGACATATTGACTGAAGTTCTTTGATAATCTGCTCAGTATCTACTATGAAGTGGCAACTCTTTTTAATGTATAAACATAAATTGTCGGGACTTAATTTTCCACAGGGGCATCTCCCAATCCTCTTTTGTAACTTGAGCTGAAAATCCACATAAACCCCGAAGAAAAGTCTTAAATGGGTGGGTGCAGTGGGCTGATGAACCTTTACAAATCACTGGTTAGGTCTCAGCTGGAGTTTGGGGCCTTGGAGAGGTGCAGAGGAGATTTATCAGAATGGTACCAGGGATGAGGGACTTCAGTAATATGACTAGACTGGAGAATCTGGGATTGTTCCCCTTAGAGCAGAGAAAGTTAAGGTACCCTGGGGTATGGGACCCGTGGGAACAGCAACTCCCTGGGGCACAGGCTTCTTTCTAACGTATGGGTCCCATGGGCGCTGACTCGCTCTGAGGTATGGGTCCCAGGGGCACGACACCTCTCCCTGGGGTGTGGCATCGCTGTCCCTGGGGAATGGGTCCCATGGGGGTGACAACACTCCCTGGGGTACAGGCACCCACTCTCACTGGGGTATGAGTCCCATAGACGTGACAATTCTCCCTGGGCCATGAGCACTCATTCCCCCAGGACATGGGTCCCACTGGCTCAACAACTCTCCCTGAGGCATGGATGCCTATATTCCCCGGGGTATGGAGCTCAGGGGACCTGGCCTGGGACCACAGTGGAGAACCCCTTACAGTCGGGGCATCTCCTAACTTTGCTGTGTTTTCACAGAATTGTTACAGTGCAGATGGAGGCCATTCAGCCCATCGTGTCCGCACTGGCTCTCTGAAAGAGCAATTCACTCGGTTCCATTCCCCCACCTTCCCTCCATAACCCTGCACAATCTTCCTTTTCAGATAACAGTCTAATTCCCTTTTGAATGCTTCAGTTGAACCTGCCTCCACCACACTCACAGGTAGCGCATTCCAGACCTTAACCACTCGCTGAGTGAAAAAGTTTTTCCTCATGTCACTTCTGCTTCTCTTACAAAATAGTTTAAATCTGTACCCTCTTGGTCTTGATCCTTTCACGAGTGGGAACAGTTTCTCTCTTTCTACTCTGTCCAGACCCCTCATGATTGTGAATACCTCTATCAAATCACCTCTCAGCCTTCTCTTCTCCAAGGAAAACAGTCCTAAGTTCTCCAATCTGTCTTCATAACTGAAATTTCTCATCCCTGGAACCATTCTCATTAATATTTTCTGTACTGTTTCCAATGCCCTCACGTCTTTCCTCAAAGGCGGTGCCCAGAATTGGACACAGTACTCAAGCTGAGGCCGAACTAGTGTCTTATACAAGTTCAACAGAACTTCCTTGCTCTTGTACTCTATGCCCCTATTAATAAAGCCCAGGATACTCTCTGCTTTATTAACCACTCTCTCAACCTGTTCCATCTTCAATGATTTTTTGCACATATGCACCTAGGTCCCTCTGCGCCTGCACTGCGCCCTTTATTCTATATAATCTATGGAGTAGGCGGTGGCGTAGTGGTATTATTACTGGACTAGTAACCCAGAGACCCAGGGAATTTCTCTAGGGACATGGGTTCAGATCCCACCACGGCAGAAGGTGGAATTTGAATTTAATTAATAATAAATCTGGAATTAAAAGCTAGTCTAATGATGGCCATGAAACCATTGTCGATTGTTGTAAAAACCCATCTGGTTCACTAATGTTCTTTAGAGAAGGAAATCTGCTGTCCTTACCTGGTCTGGCCTACATGTGACTCCAGACCCACAGCAATGTGGTTAACTCTTACATGCCCTCTGAAATGGCCTAGCAAGCCACTCTGTTGTACCTAACCGCTACAAAGTCTATAAAAAGGAATGAAACCACCGGCATCGTCCTAGGCACCGGAAACGGCAACGGCAAACCCAGCCCTGTCGACCCTGCAAAGTCCTCCTTACTAACATCTGGGGGCTTGTGCCAAAGTTCAGAGAGCTGTCCCACAGACTAGTCAAGCAACAGCCTGACATAGTCATACTCACGGAATCATACCTTACAGACAATGTCCCAGACACTGCCATCACCATCCCCGGGTATGTCCTGTCCCACTGGCAGGACAGACCCAGCAGAGGTGGTGGCACAGCGGTATACAGTAGGGAGGGAGTTGCCCTGGGAGTCCTCAACATCGACTCCGGACCTCATGAAGTCTCATGGCATCAGGTTAAACATGGGCAAGGTAACCTCCTACTGATTACCACCTACCGCCCTCCCTCAGCTGAAGACTCAGTACTCCTCCAGGTTGAACACCACTTGGAGGAAGCACTGAGGGTGGCAAGGGCACAAAATGTACTCTGGGTGGGGGACTTCAATGTCCATCACCAAGAGTGGCTTGGTAGCACCACTACTGACCGAGCTGGCCGAGTCCTAAAGGACATAGCTGCTAGACTGGGTCTGCGGCAGGTGGTGGGGGAACTAACATGAGGGAAAAACATACTTGACCTCGTCCTCACCAATCTGCCTGCCGCAGATGCAGCTGTCCATGACAGTATTGGTAGGAGGGACCACCGCACAGTCCTTGTGGAGAGGAAGTCCTGCCTTCACATTGAGGATACCCTTCATCGTGTTGTGTGGCACTATCGCTATCGAACAGATCTGGCAATGCAAAACTGGGCATCCATGAGGCGCTGTGGGCCATCAGCAGCAGCAGAATTGTACTCAACCACAATCTGCAACCTCATGGCCCAGCATATCCCCCACTCTACCATTACCATCAAGCCAGGAGACCAACCCTGGTTCAATGAAGAGTGCAGGGGGGCATGCCAGGAGCAGCACCAGGCATACCTCAAAATGAGGTGTCAACCTGGTGAAGCTACAACATAGGACTATTTGCGTGCCAAACTGCGTACGCAGCATGCGATAGACAGAGCTAAGCGATCCCATAACCAACAGATCAGATCTAAGCTCTGCAGTCCTGCCACATCCAGCCGTGAATGGTGGTGGACAATTAAACCACTAACTGGAGGAGGTGGCTCCACAAAGATCCTGATTCTTAATGATGGGGGAGCCCAGCACATCAGTGCAAAAGATAAGGCTGAAGCATTTGCAACAATCTTCAGCCAGAAGTGCCGAGTTGATGATCCATCTCGGCCTCCTCCTGAAGTCCCCAGCATCACAGATGCCAGACTTCAGCCAATCCGATTCACTCCACGTGATATCAAGAAACGACTGAAGGCACTGGATACTGCAAAGGCTATGGGCCCTGACAATATTCCGGCAATAGCACTGAAGACCAGAGCTGGGTACGCCCCCAAACCAAGCTGTTCCAGTACAACTACACCATTGGCATCTACCCAACAATGTGGAAAATTGCCCAGGTATGTCCTGTACACAAAAAGCAGGACAAGTCCAACCCGGCCAATTACCGCCCCATCAGCCAATTACCGCCCCATCAGCCTACTGTCAATCATCAGTAAAGTGATGGGAGGTGTCATCAACAGTGCCATCAAGCGGCACTTGCTTAGCAATAACCTGCTCAGTGACGCTCAGTTTGGGTTCCGCCAGGGCCACCCAGCTCCTGACCTCATTACAGCCTTGGTTCAAACATGGACAAAAGAGCTGAACTCAAGAGTTGAGGTGAGAGTGACTGCCCTTGACATTTGACCGAGTATGGCATCAAGGAGCCCTAGCAAAACTGAGGTCAATGGGAATCAGGGGGAAAACCTCCACTGGCTGGAGTCATACCTAGCACAAAGGAAGATGGTTGTGGTTGTTGGAGTTCAATCAGCTGAGCTCCAGGACATCACTGCAGGAGTTCCTCAGAGTAGTGTCCTAGGCCCAACCATCTTCAGCTACTTCATCAATGACCTTCCTTCAATCATAAGGTCAGAAGTGGGGATTTTCGCTGATGATTGCACAATGTTCAGCACCATTCATGACTCCTGAGATACTGAAGCAGTCCGTGTAGAAATGCAGCAAGACCTGGACAATATCCAGGCTTGGGCTGATAAGTGGCAAGTAACATTCGCGCCACACAAGTGCTAGGCAATGACCATCTCCAACAAGAGAGAATCTAACCCTCTCCCCTTGAAATTCACTAGCATTACCATCGCTGAATCCCCCTCTATCAAAATCCTAGGGGCTACCATTGACCAGAAACTGAACAGGAGTAGCCATATAAATACCGTGGCTACAAAAGAAGGTCAGAGGCTAGGAATTCTGAGGCGAGTAACTCACCTCCTGACTCCCCAAAGCCTGTCCACAAGGCACAAGTCAGGAGTGTGATGGAATACTCTCCACTTGCCTGAATGGGTGCAGCTCCAACAACACTCAAGAAGCTCGACACCATCCAGGACAAAGCAGCCTGCTTGATTGGCACCCCATCCACAAACATTCACTCCCTCCACCACCAACACACAGTGGCAGCAGTGTGTACCATCTACAAGATGCACTGCAGCAATGCACCAAGACTTTTTGGACAGCACCTTTCAAACCCGCGACCTCTACCACCTAGAAGGACAAGGGCAGCAAATGCATGGGAACACCACCACCTGCAAGTTCCCGTCCAAGTCACACACCATCCTGACTTGGAACTATATTGCTGTTCCTTCACTGTCGCTGGGTCAAGATCCTGGAACTCCCTTCATAACAGCACTGTGGGTGTACCTACCCCAAATGGACTGCAGCGGTTCAAGAAGGCAGCTCATCACCACCTTCTCAAGGGCAATTAGGGATGGGCAATAAATGCTGGCCTGGCGAGTGACGCCCACATCCCATGAATGAATAAAAAAAAAATTATCTCTCCATGTTCGTCCTACCAAAATGAATCACTTCACATTTCTCTGCATTGAACTTCATCTGCCCTGTGTCTGCCCATTCCACCAACTTGTCTATGTCCTTTTGAAGTTTTATACTATCGTCCTCGCAGTTCACAATGCTTTCAAGTTTCATATCATCTGCAGACTTTGAAATTGTGCCCTGTACACCAAAGTCTAGGTCATTAATAAATATCAGGAAAAGCAAGAGTGCCAACACTGACCCTGGGGAACTCCACTACAAAAGGGAACTAGACTTTCCCCAGCCTGAAAAACATCCATTAACCACATTCTGTTTATGGTGGGACCTGTTGATTCTCACTTTGTTCCTCTGGTTTCCTGTAGATTGTTGAACGAGGACTGCAGACATCGGTGGTGTTTGAAGACGATCTGAGATTTGACATCTTCTTCAAGCGAAGACTGAGGTATCTGATGAAGGAAGTGGAGAAGGCTGAACTCAACTGGGATCTGATGTGAGTGAGCAGAGGGAGCGCCCTGGCCTGCCGGTTATTTGCCCATGACCTACCTTTGTAATGTACTCCGTGTCGCATTTACTGCACCAGATGCCATAGTGATCCTGGCAGAGTTGCTGTGGCTGGTGACTGGGGATGGGTAGTTAAAGAGGCTCTCTTTAATATCTACTGGTATTAGCAAATCTGGCAAAGTTACTGTGGTCTAGGGCCTACTTATCCTCATTGTGGGAGCACCTATACTCAGACGTTAAT
Organism: Heterodontus francisci; assembly: GCF_036365525.1. Classification (NCBI taxonomy): domain Eukaryota; kingdom Metazoa; phylum Chordata; class Chondrichthyes; order Heterodontiformes; family Heterodontidae; genus Heterodontus; species Heterodontus francisci. The sequence continues at coordinate 13,044,118 of NC_090413.1, read as the reverse complement.
GGTTCAAGAAGGCGGACAACCACCACCACCTGCTCGGGACAATTAAGGATGGACAATAAATGCAGGTTTCTCAGTCCTGCCCAGATTCAAACTATGACCTATTTCTGCCCTCAATTCCCAAATTACAGCTGGAATTGTCTGTCGTAACCCAGTTTCTGTGGTTAGTATGGCACAATTAGGACATGTTCACATTTTCTACACTAAAATAAGCACAACTGAAGGATATTTTCGGGCAGTGATTGAGGCCCCAGTTAAACCGCTAATGAGAGGCCTGGGCTACAACTCAACCAGACCTGTGGTCGTGTTCAAAGTTGGATGAAGTCCCCTGATACAGGGTTAGTTGTACACTCAGTCACAGTCACATGAATCTGCTCCACATGGGAACAGTACATCACTACACAAAGTTGTCAGCCTTGACTCAATGGGTAGCACCCTCGCCTCTGAGTCTGAAGGTTGTGGGTTCAGTTCCCACTTCGGAGACTTGAGCGTTTAATCCCAGGCTGACTGACACTCCCAGTGCTGGCACTGTGCGAGTGCTGCATTGTCAGAAGTGCTGCCTTTCGGAGAAGATGGTCAGCCAAGGATTCATCTGCCCTGTCAGGTGGATGAAAGAAAAAACCACTGCACTATTTGAAGAAGAGCAAGAGAGTTCGCCCTGATTTATCCTTCAACCAACACCAAAAATAGGATTTTTTTTTTCAATCTCATTGCTCTTTGTGGGATCATGCTGTGCATTTCTTACATTACAAAGTGTCTAAACTACAAAAATACTTCATTGGGTGTGAAATGCCTTGGGACATCCTGAGGGGCATGTAAGGCTATATGTATACATACGCGAACATATATATATTTATATATATATATATATATATACGTATACATGCAGGGTTTTTTTCTCTACAGTATACTGCAGTCACTTTGGATTTGGGAGCAATGTATGGTATTTAAGAGCGGTCTGCAGTATCAAAAACTTTGGAGATGATGTCAATTAAAATGACATTCTGTTCACAAGACTTCAGCCTTACCTGTTGTCTATAGTATTTTCAGGGCATGAGGTGGTACCTTCTTCGCTCCTGCCACCTCATTCAGGTTACTGAGTTGCTTTCTGCCCCTCCCGTTAATCATTTGACCTATTTCAGCTCAGGTTGGTGCATCCATTTGCGTTAGAGCCTATTACTTTTCCAATTGATTCACTCAAATCGTTCAAGGGACTTGCGTCAGTACCAAGTATCCCTCAGCCTAACTCAGAATACATCCAGACTTTCCAAGGAGCAAGCTATTGCTTTACTACCCCGAAAACTCTGTTGTTTGGGGACTTGCCAACAAAAGGATTCTAGTCGCGCCCGGCTGGATGTTACCGAGGTCTTGCTTGACCAGCTTGTTGGAAATGGAAGGCTGGCCAGGCGAGAATTGGAATTGTTGGGGTCTAGAGGTAACAAAAGCATATGTGAGAGTTTCGGAAGACAGGAATAGAGCAAATACACTTATTCCAACATGACTAACCTCTGAGCAGGCGATTGAGAGGGCTACCAAAAACACAACCCTTAGGGCAAGTAGCTGTCGATAAATCCAGTTTGGTATTCCTAGCTCCCCACCATGAACCTCAACAAACAGTGTGGGGATGGTCCTGGTGTCCTTCAGAGGCATCCATAGATTTATTTGCAGAAAGGAGAGTTGCAGAAGGTAATGATGAAGTTCCTGTCACTTTTAGAACAACAAGCATTGGCAGTCGAGATCTATTGCATAGCTGTCATCGGCTATCACTGTACAGCTGCTGAGGAGAGTCCATCCCCTGGTGGTCAGACTCATAGGGAACACCTCCTGAAGTATGGCAAGAATAAATGTTTCAGTAACTTAGCAGTTCCTGTCCCCTTCAGTGGGCAGTCGAGATCAGCTGGCAAGTAGATCTCCAGAGGTTCATTCAAAAACTCCCATCAGCATGCAGACACTTGGTACCATGACACCCAGGATAGAGGCCGAAGCAAGATGCTGAGCTTCAGCCTGAGGGCAGTTTGTCAAACCAAAGTTCCAAGGGTACTCAATGCGTTGGCTCAGAGCCTCAATGACAGCAACCCAGAGCAGAACCAACTGCAGTCTTTTGTACTGCAGCAGTTGATGTCTTGGATGTGAAGGCAGGACATCCCAGGGTGCTTCAAGGAGTAATTGTCAAACAACATTTGACACTGAGCCACATATGGTCAAAGAGGTAGGTTTGAAGGAGCATCGTAAAGGAGCAGAGAAAGTTAGGGAAGAGATTCCAGAGCTTTAGGCCCCAGGCAGCTGAAGGCACAGCCATTAGCCCCAGAGAAAAAAAAATGGGGGACGCACAAGAGGCCAGAATTGGAGGAACGAAGAGATGTCCAAGGATTATAGATTCCAAGGATTTGGTGTTTTTCTTTACAGAGGATGTGGCTATCCTGAGTCAGTCCTGGGGAGTTAGCTTCTTGGGAACGGTACTTTTGGTGCCTAGTTGACAAAGGTAGATAAGAGGGGAAAAGGTTGAAGCAGCAAGTTGTTTTGGTCTGGAATGTGTTGCCTGCAAGGTTGGTGAAAACAGATTCAGTAGTAACTTTATAAAGGGTGTTTGCTATATTCTTGAAAAGAAAAATTACGCAGGGCTATGGGGAAAGAGCCAGGGAATGGGACTAATTGGATAACTTTCAAAGAGCCAGCACTGGCTCAGTTGGCTGAATGGCCTCCATCTGTGCTGTAAGGTCCTGCTATGAAGTGGCACCATTAGAACCTGTGGACAATTCCAGGACCAGTTATGAAAAGAAAGTCCTCAAGGAGTCGTTCAACTGACCGCCTGTGACGATCCCCATTTCAGCCCCGCCCATTCACTGGTACCAATAAAGCTCTACTCCATGTGAGGTAGGTACACCCACAGTGCTGTTAGGAAGGGAGTTCCAGGATTTTGACCCAGCAACAGTGAAGGAACAGTGATGTAGTTCCAAGTCAGGATGGTGTGTGGCTTGGAGGGGAACTTGAAGGTGGATGTGTTCCCATGCATCTGCTGCCCTTGTTCTTCTAGGTGGTAGAGGTCTCGGGTTTGGAAGATGCTGTCTAAGGAGCCTTGGTGAGTTGCTGCAGTGCATCTTGTAGATGATACACACTGCTGCCACTGTGCGTTGGTGGTGGAGTGAGTGAATATTTGTGGATGGGGTGCCAGTCAAGCGGGCTGCTTTGTCCTGGATGGTGTCGAGCTTCTTGAGTGTTGTTGGAGCTGCACCCATCCAGGCAAGTGGAGAGTATTCCATCACACTCCTGACTTGTGCCTTGTAGATGGTGGACAGGCTTTGGGGAGTCAGGAGGTGAGTTACTCGCCGCAGGATTCCTAGCCTCTGACCTGCTCTTGTAGCCACGGTATTTATATGGCTACTCCAGTTCAGTTACTGGTCAATGGTAACCCCCAGGATGTTGATAGTGGGGGATTCAGTGATCATAATGCCAGAATTCACACCAAGAGACTGTAGCATCGAAATTGCTTATTGATTACTCTTACCACCTGCCCAGGCTCCACACCTGTTTTCAGAACAGGTCTCCCTGCAGGCAGTAAGAATCCAGCAGGAATGTGGGAATTGGTATTCCATTGGGATCAGTGTAGGGACTACTACTATTCATTATTTGCATAAATGATTTGCACTCGAAAATTGGAAGTACAATTTCAGAATTTGCAGATGACACTAAATTGGGGGGGTATGGTTAATACTGAGAAGGACTGTAACAAAATGCAAAAGGTAGCGCATCACCAAACTTGAATGTGTGCGTAATTGGCAAATGAATTTCAATATAGATAATCGTGAGGTGGTACATTTTGTTGTAAGACTAAGAAGGCCACATACTTCCTGGAGAATAAGAGTCTAACTGGGGCAGAGGAGCAAAGGGATCTAGGGGTATGGGTACATAAATCATTAAAAGTCACGATGCAGGTTAATAAGGCCTTAAAAAGCATACCAAGCATTCTAGAGGGATTAAGTTGAAAAGCAGAGAAACTGTGTTAAACTTTCATAGAACCTTAGTTGGACCACACTCGGAGAACTGTGAACAGCTCTGGTTTCCATATTATAAAAGGGTTATAGATGCACTGGAGAAAGTGCAAAAAAAAAGATTCACAAGGATGATATCAGAACTGAGAGGATATACATATCAGGGAAGGATAAACAGGCTTGGGGCTCTTGTCTCTAGAAAAGAGAAGGCTGAAGGGTGACCTGATAAAGGTCCTTAAGATTATGGAAGTGTTTGTTAGGGTAAATGTAAAGGAAATGTGGGGAATTCAAAACTAGGGGCCACAAATATAAGATAGTCACTAATATAGAAAATAGAGAATGCAGGGGCAACTTCTTTACCCAGAGTGTGGTTAGAATGTAGAACTCGCTACCATGGGGAGTAGTTGAGGCGAATAGCATAGATGCATTTTAGGGGTAGCTGGCTAAACGTGAGGGAGAAAAAAATAGGAAATCATGCTGATAGGGTGGGTGGAGGCCCATGTGGAGTATAAATATCAGCATAGACCAGTTGGGCCAAATGGCCTATTTTTGTGCTATAAATTCTAAGTAGAAAGCAAAGCCCTGTAAGGGGGGGGGGGGGGGCCTGTGATAGTCTTCCCAGCAATTGATGATGGTAACTCAAGTGTCCATCGGGATGGAGACCCAAATCTAGAGAACTTGTCTAAGAGATGATGAAACAATATATATAGATGATTGGTGGAACTGAAGGCAGTAGAGTTGCCTCTAACATTTCCAGATCCTAGTACAGAGCTTAGTTGTTATGCATGTGGAGGGACAGTACCTTCATAGTCCTCTATGTCAGTTCATGATCTCTTGGTCAGGATGTAGTCTAACTGGCTGGCTGGTGTTTGAATCTGATCTGTACGTGTACCCTCTGATCACACATCTGGGGCAGGCATAGTGGCAAATGCTTTCAACCATCTCGTTATTCACCGTGATGCATAGACAGTAGTTCAAGAAATGGTCGGATTGGGTTGGGCCAAAGTGGATCTGTTCACACCCTTGGACAGGCACCAGCTGAAGCTTCTGCTTGCAGGTTGAACATTCTTCTTTTCCTGGATATGGAGGTTTTCCCCTCTGTTTTTCCTGATTTCACCAACTTATACAGAGGGTATAAGTTGGCAGTGCAAAAGTTGTCCTCGTGATCCCTGACTGGTCTCAGCAAACCAGGAGCCATGAATCCAGTACTGGGTGAGCAGACATTTTCTCCAATTAAATGTTGAGAAGACAAGCCACTGTCTTCAGTCCCTGCTACAAACTCTGTTCCTTAGCCACCGACTCCATCCCTCTCCCTGGCAGCTGCCTGAGGCTGAGCCAGACTCTTTGCAAATTTGCTGTGTATTTGACCAAAGAGATGAGCTTGTGAACACACATTCACACCATCATTAAGACTGCCTATTTCCAGCCCGGCAACATCGCCCGACATGGCCCTGTCTCGGCTCATCCGCTGCTGAAACCTTCATCCATGTCTTTGTTACCTTCAGACTTGACCATTCCAACACACTCCTGGTCGGCCTCCCACATTCTACCCTCTGTAAATCAGAGGTCATCCAAAATCCTGCTGCCCATGCCCTTAATCTCACCAAGTTCCATTCACCCATCAACCCTGTGACCTGCATTGATGCTCGGTTAAGCAACGCCTCGATTTTAAAATTCCCAACCTTCTTTTCAAATCCCTCACCCCTCCCTATCTCTGTAGTCTCTACCAGCCCCACAACCTTCAACAACCCTTTCCAGTTGACCGTCTGGCTGTTGTAAAGCCATGACTATGAGTTGGTCTCTCACCTTCATTGGAAGGGTCTTCAGTCACAGCACTTAGAAAGAATTGTATTTATATATCGTCTTTCATGACCTCAGGACGTCCCAAAGCACTTCACAGCCAATTAAGTTTTTTTTTTGAAGTGTACTCACTGTTGTAGGAGACGCAGCAGCAAATTTGCACACAGCAAGCTCCTACAAACAGCAATGTGATATTGAACAGATATAATCTGTTTTTGAGATGTTGCTTGAGGGATAAATATTGGCCAGGACACCGGGGAGAACTCCCTGCGCTTCAAAATAAAGCCATGGGATCTTTTTCATACACCTGAGAGGGCACATTGGGCCTCGTTTTAATGTGACATCTGAAAGACGGCACCTCCAACAGTGCAGCACTCCCTCAGTACTGCAGTGGAGTGTCAGCCTAGATTTTGTGCTAAAGTCTTTGGAATGGGGCTTGAATCTACAATCATCCGACTGAGGTGATATTCATCGGGCTGGGACTGACAATTTGGAACACAAAATGGAAGAATATTGTGCAATGGTGAAACTCCCACAATCAGGATTATTTACTGTTTATTTCTAAATGCATTTTGTTCGGTGAGAAATGTGTCTAGGGGTCTGTTACTATCTTCACCTTGTCTTATTGTAACAGGGTTTAATTTTAAACATACTGTATTTTGAGTTCCCCCTTGGTGAATCCTTGTTCACCACTTGCCAATTATAAGGCAAAGAAATGAGCACAAACAGGCTTTCTTTGGTTTAAAAGAGAAAGATGAAATTTATCAAACCTTAAACTCTAATCCGGTTAACACCAATGGATGTACGATGCGCCCATGCTAGCATGCACACGCGATACACACATGCAAATAGAGACAGAAAAGAGCAGAAGAAAAGATAAGTAAAACAGTTTGAGGCAATATCTTGTTACTGTTTCTCGAACTCGCTGTAGTCCTTGATTGAAGATATGGTCTTGCATCGCGTTGGGGCCCATTATTCTTCATAAACCTTGTTCACGTAGGAGATTTTTCTCTCTCTGAGCTTGCGTGTCTTCACAAGATTCAGTTCCGTGGGGAAGAGATGGAGGCAGGCAGACAGGAGAGGAGGTAATTCTTGCTTCAGTTCCAGGAGAGATCTTCACTCCATAAGCACACGGCTTTGTCTGACTTCAAATCCTTTGTTGGAAGTTCAAATTCTGTGCAACAGCCAGTTAATAAAACTGGTCTGACCACTTCTTCTATGTATTGGGGAAGCAACGACTGGGTTCCCATTGTTCCAACACTGCTAGTACTATATAAATGTCCTTCCAGTCAGGGGCTTGCAATTTTAAGTTTTAATGTTCATGTGGCTAAATAATGGGTGTCTCAGTCTTGGCAGGTGGGGGGGGGGGGGGGAGGGTTGCCTGATAATTCTTTCAGCCCACCCTCCTTCCATTCCCTGGCATTTTTTACACATTGGATTTCCTTTATAATTGGTTTAGCCCCCGGTTTCTTCATTCGTGACTTGGTCTTGATCTTCTGTAAGATTTAACCTCCTCAGCTCCTTTTCTTTAACATGAGCCCCTGTTTCTGTCTCCTGCAGCTACATTGGCCGAAAGCGGATGCAAGTGGATCACCCAGAGAAGTCAGTCCCCAGGGTCCGCAATTTGGTGGAGACCGACTACTCATACTGGACTCTGGGATATGCCCTCTCGCTACAAGGGGCGAAGAAACTCCTCGATGCCAAACCATTCGATAAGATGTTACCCGTGGATGAGTTTCTGCCTGTGATGTACAACAAACACCCTATGTATGTACCGTGAGCTTGCAGACTGGTCTGAGCTGTCCGTGTACTGAAATAAAAGGGGAGGGCTGGGGATAGGAGGCACTGGTTGTTCTGTGGATGAAGTCTACATGGGTTAAACAGGTCCAAGAACAGAATGAGTTTAAGCTGTCCCTCTTGTTACCTTTGGGGTGAAATGAAGGCACATGCAAAATGCTTAACGATAAGCATGGCAACCTGAGGGGAGCGTGGTACAGGGAAAAATGGTTGGAGAACGCACTGCAGTGTGGAACAGCGGAAAGTATTTGGACACACAGTGATCGTGCAGTATAGTGGGATATAGAGCAGTAGCGTGCTGTTGTGGAGTGTGGGAAGCTGTCAGGGAAAGGCCAGTGGGTGTGCACCAAAATAAAATCAGCCAGTTGAAACTGTTTCTTAACGTCTTTTAAAATAATAGTCACCCTTCTGACGTCGTGGCTAGGCTGATGTAACCCTGGTATAAACGATGGAAAAAATGGCGGCAGTTGGAGTTTGACGTGGGAGAGTGACAGGTTGTCCACTTTGAACCTAAGAAAAATAGGTCAGTGTATTTACTAAATACAGAAGCTAGCAACTGTGGAGCAGAAAGCTTTGGGAATCCAAGTACAGAAATCACTAAAAGCTAGTGGGCAACCACAAAGGCTGTTGGAGTGTTGGCCTCGATCTGAAGAGGGCTGAAATACAAAGGGGTGGAAGTTAAGTTACAGCTGTACAGAGCTCTAGTTAGACCCCCGTCTGCAATACTGCATTCAGTTCGGGTCACTGCACCTCAGGAAGGGATGTACTGGCCTTCAAAGGGATACAGTGCCAGAATGATACTGGGGCTGAAAGGGTTAAAATATGTGGGGAGGGTGCAAAGACTTGGCTTGTAATCCTTTGATTTTAGATGATGATGGAGTGATCTGGTTGAGGTGTTTAAGGTGATTAAAGGAGTTGATATCCCCTCTGGTGCAGCGGGGGGGGGGGAAGAGTCCAGAACAATGGGTCACAACCTTAAAATTGGAGCTCGGCTGTTCAGGGGTGATATCAGGAAGCATATCTTCACACAAAGGGTAGTGGAAATCGAGAACGCTCTCCCTCAAAAAAGCTGTAGTGGCTGGGGGTCAATTGAAAATTTCAAAACTGAATACCATAGGTATTATGGATTACAGAACCATGGCAGGCAGATAGAGTTCAGCTGCAGATCAGCCATGATCTAACTGAATAGCAGAACAAGCTCTAGGGGCTAAATGGCCTTTTCCTGTTCCAGTGTTGCTAGAAAATATCTTTGATGTCTTTTAAAGGGACAATCCTCCCTCTGACTTCCTAATTAGGTTGGTATAGCCTTTGTGTGTGAGTGTGCATTGATTCAAAAGCAATAAAGACGAGATGAATCTAAAGTCAATTCACATTTCTAGGATGTTCTCCCTTTTCATTCCCTGCTGCCATGTGTTTTCCAGTCGCTTTTCTTGTCTCTCCCTTGGCCTGTTTGAACCTGGCAGCTATCTGTTCCTCCGTTAGGTCCGAGTACATGGATCATTATGAGAGGCGCGACCTGAGGGCTTTCTCTGTGGAGCCGCTCCTGATCTACCCCACGCATTACACGGGCGACCCGGGCTATGTCAGCGACACAGAGACCTCCACAGTCTGGGACAATGAGAAGCTGAAGACAGACTGGGATCGCGCCAAGTCGCAGAAGACCAAGGAGCAGGCAAAGATCCGGGAGGCAGCGCAGAACCTGGACGTGTCGCACTCTCCGATTGACTCAGCCTCCAGAGATGAGCTCTGACTGATGACTTGTAATGGCGCTCGATGACAAATTGTGGGTGGGGGTTGCGGAATAAGCGGGGTCAGGGATGTGACCCATGTTGGAACGAATTGGAATGACCTCTGAACCCCAGCTACACTAGGTAACCTCCTTCACTGTGGTTTTCAGGGTGGGTGATTAATATTATTTGTTGACTAACTTGTAATGTGCCTCAATGTATATTAATAGTTAGGTATACACAATTCACCTCAAAAGGACTAAGTACCTCCCAGGGCCACTGCTATGAGTGACTTGCATGTTTTCATGTGCTATGCTATGAATTCAGCAGGGTAGGTATGTGACTTGGGCAGGAACGCAATACATGCTGTATGAAGTCGGCTGGCTATTGTACACCCTGCTCAATATTCATTTCCATTGACTTTAATAGAAGGAAATATTGAGCAGGGGCGAATAACAGGTGTCTGGTGCAATACTGCCCACTTTGTGCTGTTGCCCCCAAGGCGTTCGTCTACCATGCTGTTTATAGTACAAGTATAGTACAAATATCATAAAATATATCTTTTGTAACTATTTTACCCTTTAATTCATATCCTTGAAAGGTCGGTGCCCCCTCCCTGCATTCGTCGTAGTTTTCGCCTTTCTGCAGGTTTTATTGGCAGTCCAGTTGGTTGGGTGACGGTCCCTTATCGTGTCCTTGGTGTGGATGCTGTAGTCCTGACAAAAGGCGTTCTGGGAAATGAGCTCCTGTACCTGAATAATAAATAATAAAATGGCAAATATGCCACCCACCCCCCAACCACCTCACCCGAATACAAAGGGTATAGATATGGGGCGACCCACATGAGGGCTATCACTGCTGATTAGGGATATCAATGTGGGCAGTGGCCCACACAACAATTATCTGTGATCAGTACCCTAACCCTGTGATTATGGCCTCCGTGTAATGATGAGTAAATGGAGGTGAGGTACCAATCAGCCATTGTCCAATTTGAAATAGTGGAACAGGTTTGAGGGGCTGAATGGCCCATGATGCCGTGTTCCCAACACCAGGGTTATCAACATTGTCAGTACCCACATACAGCGGGTATGAGCACAGTGAATGCCCCCGTACATTGGTTATAAACATGGTCAGTGCCCCCCATTGAAGGGCATAAATTTTATTTTGATCTTGTGGTTTATTTTGACTTTGAACGAGAATAGGGAGAATTTGTAACAAAAATGCAGATGGCTGTTCAATGGATGGCCGATATTGAGCATTTTATGCTCTCCTCCAAAGTCAGGACTACTCCTAGGGAGTTGTGTAGGTAGTGGGTAGCCTCATTTTATTCCACAGACTGTGTCTGCTACATCTATTACAAATATCTTGGCATTCCCACCTGACACGTATCCAAGAATCTAAAATTCCTGGATCCGGCTGCTGTTAAAGTTTACTGCACTGCGATGTCACCATGGAGATACCAGATGGCCAGAACATGAGTCCATTGTATGTCTGCTCCTAATTTTCTTTTTTTTGACTCATCTGGATCTTCAAAACTTCACCACATTTTTCAACAGGAACAGTCTAGGCTTTGTCCCACAATTACTCAACCAGTGAGCCTTGGCAGGGCTAACAGTCCTCATCTACCCTCGGACACTACATACCAATTGTATTCAACTGGTTACAGCTAGTACAAGGAACAGTACTACCCTTGTCTCCTTAACCTGAGTACATTAACAGAAAAGATCACGAAGGTCCATCTAGCTGGGCGCAAAGGTCAGAAAACCCATCCTAAACTCTTGCTGTCTTGTATTCCTCATTACCTCTTTTGTCCAAAACCGTTCGTTCGTTGGTGTCATCTTCTTCCCAGAAGGATGACCGCCATGGATCTCCACCTCCGTCTGTCCTGTGCTGCCCTTACACATTCTGCATTGGTTAAAAGCATCCAGTCCATTATATCCGTCATCCATTCTCTCCTCTGCTTCTCTGTCCTGTGCTTTCCGTCGACCTTTCCTTCCCGTAATTGTCTCTGTCTACCTTCTACTCTAATGATGTGACTGAAATACTTTATCTTCCTCCCTTTGATGTTATGCACTAACTTCCTCTTTTCTCTACACAGTTCCAGCACTTAGTCTTCCTGTGTCGCCTCATTTTGAATTTGCCGTCACTCTTTACCCTTTTCTACTCTCTTTCCCTGTGCAGTCTATTTCCATATATATTCACCACTCACTGTGTGAAGCAGTTCATACAAAGCTGTTTGTTCATCTTCTCTCTTTTCAGCTCCAATCAGTGCCCCACCACCCCCACCCCCCCCCCCCCCGCCCAGCTGGTTACAGAGTTTAACATTCTCAATCTATACCCTTAGAATCTTAAAAACTTTCACAGGATCTCCGTCCCTCAGTGAAACCCGGGATATCTGCCTAGATCATGTGCTGAAGTCCCAGAGTGGGGATCGAACCCGACTCTGGCTCAGAGGTGAGAGTGTGACCAACTGAGCCAAATTGTAACGGTGAAATTAGCTGGGAAAATGGGTGCTGTTCAAATATTATAGGATTGAATTTCCATGGGGCTTCCCATAACTTGGACAGAAGATCCACCAAAATCACATTGTTTTGGCGGACTATGGGGAGAATCCCTATGGAAATACACCTTCCAAACTCCCCAAGATCACAGCTGTAGTCTAACGTGGGTACAAAAAGCAGTGCAAGATAGTGTAACATCTCCACAGCACCTGATGAGGATAACTCGAGTACCTCCAGAAATGGATGGGCTTTATCAAGTAAATTGGGATCCTTTTGACTGCTGGTCATTGGTCCTTGCATATGGAACCTGCTGCACCCCACTTCACGAGTCAAGCTGCATTAAAAGATGTCTGGGTCCGCCTCCCTGCCACCCCTCCCCTCAGGGAACCTAGTACTGAATGTATTGGAGGAGTATCGACTCCAGCAGAACTTTCCACCAATGTCCAGCGTGGTAACTGGAACCAGCAGTCTTCACCCGTTCCCTTTACACCCACAGACTTAGTGTTGTTGGCCACACACAGCAGGCTGAAACGAGAAACTAGGTCATCGTTTACGGCACAGACTTTTCATCCAATTTCAGGGTTTTACTTTTCCTTGCTCTGCCTCTGTCGCTTGAATAGCTGTCTTGCGTCTCGATAACTGGAACTGGGCACAGTGTTAGAGGTGCGGTCTGACCAGAGCACTGTGCAGTTTGGTCATGACCTGATTGGACATGTTGCGTCCACTAAATAAGTGCCCTAGGTCTTTTTCAACATCACCTTTAGCTATTTCAACACGTTTCTTGGAGTTTGTTTTGTACGTTTTTTTTTCTTCCTCTGTGCGGCATTTTGCACTGGCCTGCATTAAATACCAATTCCACTGCCCCTCCCAGTTTGGTGTTATCTGCAAACTTGACCAAAGTGCATTGGGTTTCTGAATCTAACTCTGATGGAAATTAGAAACCGTAGTGCTCCCAACAATGTTCCTTGGGTCACTCCGTTCAGTATTACCTCTCCCACCCTGACATTACTTCTCTAAGTAAAGTGCCTGTTGTTTCCTACCTGTGCCTTCAGGAAAGGACAGGGAGAAAACTGGGGAGTAACATTTTCTCCAGCTGTCCTTTCCTGACTGAAATAATGCCAACACTGCCTTTCCTGAACAACTCTCTCCCCCTCTCTCATCCTCCCATAATTTGGGTCAGTGGATATTGGATCAGCACTGATGATACAAATTAAGCAACACGGCTGTGAGTTTTATAACTACCTGGTGTTTAATTGCAGCCAATTGTACAAATAGAGGATTTAAAAAAAACTTCTTGAAAGCTTTGTACTTCAAACGAGAGGTTGTTAAAATAGACAAAGTTGTTATAGATGAACGCCAAGTGTGTCTGTGTTATGGCTGATTCACCCCTGACGCCATCCATGATCCTTGCAATGCCTAGGAATTTTTGATGTTATTTAATATTTTCCAATTTCTGTGTTTATATCTGTTTACATTGCAATTTCCAATAAAGATTTTATACAAACTCAGCTGTCTCATTTTGTGGATGTTTGTTCTCTCAGTTGTGGGCATGATCTCAGAAAAGACTACTTGGACAGTGGGCCCTGTAACACTTGGCCAACGGACCCTATACCACTCAGTCATCCAGTGGGCCCTGTAGCACTCGGCATAAATGCTAGCATTGATCTGTTGGGCCAAATGGCCTGTTTCTGTGCTGTATATTCCAGTTTAAAAGAACTTGGTGTGAAAGATGTAATGCAGTGGTAAATAGATATGATCAACATGGTGTCATGCAGACCCCCACCTGCCAAGCATGAGGCATATTAATTTTGCCACATGGACATTAAATTTCAAACTGTTGTTGAAGTGAAGAAAGGACTTGCTTTAGAAAATTGCCAGATGTTGACTGGAAAAACATTTGCATATTAGCACAGTGTTTGGAAGGACAAAGCAGCCATTTCCTGACACATTCAACCCACAATGGACTTTTGATCACCAGACGTTGAAGGTGGGGGAGCTCGCATTCCAGGTTGACTGCTAAGATGGCCGAATACACAAACGGGCATGGTCAGACCAGCTAGTCACATGACTAACTTGCTGGGCAACCTGAGTTTTTTGAATTTGTACAAACAGTTTGGGCAGAAAGCAGAATGCTCCTGGACTGAAAAGATCTCTCCTGGCTGGCTCGCCACAGCCTTTCCTGTCTGCCTGCTCCCATCTCTTTCTCAGAAGCCTCTGAATCCACTGAAGACACATGAACCCCAAGAGAGAAAAGTCTCCTACAGCGAACAAGGTTTAAGTAGAATACTGGGCCCCAATGAAAAGCAAGATCCACCTACAATCAAAGATTCTACAGTGAGCTCAAAGAACTGTAACAAAAACTATTCAGATATTGCCTCAAACCTTTCCACTTTATTTTTCTTCTGCTCTTTTCTGTCTCTATTTGCATGTGTGTATTGCGTATGCATGCTAGCCTGGGCACATCGTGTATCCGTAGGCGTCAACCGAATTAGAGTTTGTTTAATAAATTTCAACTTTTCTTCTTTAAATCTAAGAAAGCCTGTTTGTGCTGGTTTCTTTGCCTTATAATTGGAAACAATGATTCACCAAGGGGGAGCTAAAAACAGTGTGTTTAAAAATATAACTGTGTTTAAAAATAAAACCCTGTTAAGGTAAGACCAGGTGAAGGCTGAAAGGGAACCCTAGACCTTTTTCTCACCTGGTCGTAACAATGGCATGACTGGATAAAGTGGCTCGAGGTCAGAAGTCTAAATTCTACTGCTCAAATACCTTGAACGATCCAGGATAAACCTGATGTCAGCACTGGTGCTGATCGCAGTAGAAGACCAGTTGAGATTTGAGTCTGTTGTTCATCCAGCTGTTGACAGCTATCATTGCTGGGCATTCTTGTATACAGTGCCAGTTAACCCACAGTGCCAGATGTACTACAGTATCAGTTAAATCAGTGCCCGTTAACCCACAAGGCCAGATAACAGTGCCAGCAAACATTTCAGTTTTCATTTCACTCGGTTCTCACTTGTTCTGTCACTGATGTCTCACATCCCATAGCACTCGACCTGTGACACTCTCAGTTCACTGTCCAGATACAGGTGCAAGTACTACATTGACTGCTGTAACATTGCTTGTCTCCTGTGTAAGGTGTTCAATGAGAAGTGAACGCCAGTCAGAGCAGGAGGTTAACACTGGATTAACGAGACAGCCCGTCTTCTCACTGATAAAATGAGTGCGTCAGATCAAGGGAGTGCCAACCTGTGGGTGAACAGCAAACTGAGAGTGTCACAGGGCGAACATAGTGGAGGTTGAGACATCAGCGACTGATGAGGTTTAAGAAGTGAGAGCAGAGAGAAGATGATTAACAGTTAACACTTGGTCCTGGATTGGTTTCAATCCCTTGAGGGGGTTGGAAAGGAATTTCCCAGAGTATTTTTCCCTTTTTGGCCCTGCGTTTTTTTAAAAATGTTTTTGCCTTACCCACAGTGCAGGGGAAAGGGGGTGGGTGAAATTTTCTTGATTTCAGCCATTTGACCCAGACTTTTGTATGCTGTGCCCCCAGTTGGCCAGTTTGCAGGTTTACATCTAATATACAAACCCTTACTGCTGCAGAAAGTGCAGGCACCACCCAGCCCATGACCCCGGAGGGATCGATCATCAAATTGGTAAGCAGTGCCTCCATATCAGGGTTCAAGTGACCCTGCATAATGAAAATAATTAATAGGAGAAAGTGATAGTGAATTTCGTTTCTATTTTACTAAGCAATGGTGTCCTTAAGCTCCCTCTTTGAAAATATACGTTTGTATGCTGTTTAAATAGAATGACCATTAAATAAACAAAATAAAGCTACATCGGATATAAGAACTTTCTGTCTTTATGCCGTCTTTTAAGAGTCAGGGTCAAAATGAACTGTTCTTCACAAAGTTACACAGTGAGCCAACTAAAAGATTCCCTTTAATGTCAGGTTTTAAGGTGCTAATGTGCACAGCTGGATAGACCAGGATGAATGACAAGCATCCACTAGATGCCGAAGGCTTTGCATTCTGCAGTTGCTGTTAATAGGCTCCCCATTGTAAAATACAATTTAAGATTGGCTTCAATTGTTACCGGTAAGACAATTATTAGCTTGGTGGCGAATTCAATCAATCATTCTCAACAGCGATGCCTCTACATCAAAGAAAGGAAACCCTTATAATCAGGGACACTACTTTTTATTAGTTCTCTATTCACCTTGTCACTAATTGTGCCATCAATTCTTACAGAATGTACCATTGGAATCTATTTTTCCAAGTATCTGACCTCGGTGGGGGTAAATTGTTAGAATCTATTCTGAGGGACAGGATAGACTGTCACTTAGAAAGGCATGTATTATTCATCAGGGATAGTCAGCATGGATTTATTAGGAGAAGGTCATGTCTTACTAACTTAGTTGAGTTTTTAGAGGACGTAACCAGGAGGATTGATGAGGGTAGCGCAGTGGATGTGGTTTACATGGATCTTAGTAAGGCATTTGACAAGGGCCCGCATGGCAGACTGGTCAGTAAAATGAAAGCCCATGGGATACAAGGGAAGGTGGCAGGTTGGATCCAGAATTGGCTCAGGGACAGGAAGCAAAGGGTAGTGGTCGACGGATGTTTTTGCGATTGGAAAGCTGTTTCCAGTGGCGTTCCACAGGGTTCAGTGTTGGGTCGTTTGCTGTTTGTGGTACATATTAATGATTTGGACTTAAATGTGGGAGGCATGATTGGGAAATTTGCTGATGACACAAAAATTGGCCTTGTAGTTAATTGTGAGGAGAATAGCTGTAGACTCCAGAATGATATCAATGGTTGGTTGAGTGGGTCGAAAAGTGGCAAATGGAATTCAATCCGGAGAAGTGTGAGGTAATGCATTTGGGGAGGGCCAACAAAGCGAGGGAATACACAATAAACGGGAGGATATTGATAGGGGTAGAGGAAGTGAGAGACCTTGGAGTGCATGTCCACAGGTCCCTGAAGGTGGCAGGACAGGTAGATAGAGTGGTGAAGAAGGCATATGGAATGCTTTCCTTTATTGGCCAAGGTATAGAATACAAAAGCAGGGATGTGATGCTGGAACTGTATAAAACGCTGGTTAGGCCACAGCTGGAGTACTGCGTACAGTTCTGGTCACCACATTACAGGAAGGACATAATTGCTCTGGAGAGAGTACAGAGGAAATTTACAAGAATGTTGCCAGGGCTTGAAGGCTGCAGGAAAGATTGGATAGACTAGGGTTGTTTTCCTTGGAACTGAGGAGGCTGAGGGGTGACTTAATAGAGGTATACAAAATTATGAGGGGCCTAGATAGAGTGGACAGGAAGGACCTGTTTCCCCTAGGGGGGAGGTCAGTTACCGGAGGGCACAGATTTAAGGTGATTGGTAGAAGGATTAGAGGAGACATGGGGGAAAATATTTTCACCCAGAGGGTGGTGGGTGTCTGGAATTCACTGCCAGGAATGGTGGTGGAGGCAGAGAAACTCAATTCTTTGAAAAGGTACCTGGACATGTACCTGGAGTGCTGTAACCTGCAGGGCTATGGACCAAGTGCTGGAAGGTGGGATAAGATTGGGCGACTAGTTTATTAGGCCAGTGCGGACACGATGGGCTGAATAGCCTCCTTCTGTGCTGTACTTTTTCTATAGTTCTGTTTGTTGGGAAGAGATTGCAAAGATAAATATTTTATGGACTGATTTCAGTTCTACTGTATAAGTATTGTGCCGTTTGGCATCTTGTTGTATCTTTTCTGGCCTGATAATTTTATTTGTAAATAAATCTGGCTGGGTAGTTTAGCCTGCATGCAATAGTCTGGTAGTGTGTTTTTTTTCTCTCCCTTCTGAGCTGACGGAAGATTATGGCAGGAATCCAACTGTTCTGCAGTACACGATTTGGAGTTAATTGTTACACATGGGCTTTGCTAACACATATCAGTAAGGAACACAAGATTCAGAAACTGGTTACAATCCTGGAACATGTCAAGTGTTGGGTGCAAGATCGAGATGTGACACGAAATGCTGCTCACTCAGTTTCATGGGCTTTCTCCTCCCCCCACCTTCTTCATTCGGTACTTAAGTCGCCTTAAAGGGTCTGTCAGACTCTTCCAGGTCCAGTCCTCAAAGTCTTCAGCCAGAAGAAAATTCCGGTCGATCACCTCAGCTGCTTCCCACCAGTTCTTGAAACAATCTACCCCCATCACGGAGATCTCTGCTACTCCGTTTACGGTGATGAGATCTCCGTTGGGTTTGAGAACAACAATGCTTGGGATGACCTTGATGTTGTACTTTTTTCGTAACTCTCTGGAACACAGAATATAAACATTTATTCGAGTTCGTGCCACCGTTTCAGACCAGCTCCTTAAAATAATGTGCTGGCATTTAAAAAATGTCTTTCGCGTCCTCGACATCTTAGCGATATTCCCAGCTAATCAAATATTTTGAACTGCGGCCGCTGTTGGCTTGTAGGCAAATGCAGCAGCCCATTTGAGCACAGCAAGATCCCAAGTGCCCTCTCAAGTGAATGTAAAAGATCCCACGGCACTATCTGAAGAACAGGAGAGTTTGCTGTTTGTGGGATCTTGCTGTGTGCAAATTGGCTGCCACGTCAGTGACTACGTTTCAAAAGTAATTCAGTGGTTGTAAGGTGTTTTGGGATGTCCTGAGCATGTGAGATGGATTCTATAAACGAAAGTTCTCTTTCTAAATACATGTCACAGCATTAACACAATGGTTACAGCACAGCTGGTCAGAGAGAGGTTGAGGCACTGGAAAATCCAGCTATTTTGAACAATATTTTCCTTTCTACCATCACATGGCAGATTATTCCAAACATTTCTCACTGTTTAAGTGATATTGGGATAATTAAATTTACTTTGTTTCCATGTTCATTAAACTAAAAATATTATTTCAAATTATTACAACATTCAATTCTCTATAAATTCTTCAAACCTGCCTCTGGTTTTTAAAGTTTGTTCTCTAATCTCTCTAAAGCTCATTCCCTTTATAATTGGGATTATTCGATTGTTTTCCTTTGACTCTTTCTCCAGTACCTGCCTGTATGTTTGATGAGATTGATGACCATGTTTGAACACATTATTGCTCATGCTGTTTGACTCCAGTAGACTGCTATAGACAGACACTTTTTTTTTATTTTTACAGCATAACATTTTCACTATAGTTCAGTTACTCAGCACTAAATTTAATTTGCCGTTTGCCAAATGGGATGAATTTTTTGCTGTGTTTTTTTTTGTCTCTGCTGCTGTTCTTGGTTTAACATTGCCAGCAAGTTTGAGAAGGTTTTGGCTTGCTTTTCAGTATCTCAGTAAACATGTACATACATTGCTGACTGGCGTGGAGGGTGCTGACTCTGTGTACCTTCAAAAGGGAGCTGAACCGGCTCCTGACTGGGGCAGTGATTGCATCGTTTAGACTGACTTTAAACCAGTTTAAAGGCAGCAATTAGTACACGTGATCTGCTGGACTGGTTTCAATCACCTGAGGGAGGTCGGGGAGCAGTATTTCCCCCCCCCCCCCCCCTTATTTGTCCTGGGTTTTTCCCTCTCCTAAGAGATCACATGGTTGCGGGGGAGGTTGGGAAGAAGTATCTAGTCCTGATGGTCCAGCCGTCATAGAGTCATTACAGCACAGAAGGAGGCCATTCGGCCCATCGAGTCCATGCCAGCTCTCTGTAGAGCAATCCAATCAGTCCCGTTCCCCGACTCCCTCCCTGTAGCCCTGCAAGTTTATTTTCCTCCCATGTCCTTTTGAAATCATTCTTTGTCTCTGTTCCCACCAACTTCATAGGCAGCGAGTTCCAGGTCATAAAAAGAGTTCTTCCTCACACCCCTCCTCCCACTGCATCTCTTGCCCAAAACCTTAAATCTGTGTCCCCTAGTCCTTGTACCATCACCTAATGGGAACAGCTTTTCTTTGTCTACCTTATCTAAACCTGCCCTAATCCTGTACACGTCTATCAGATATCCCCTCAATCTCCTTTGCTCTAATGAAAACAACCCCAGCTTCTCCATCATGGTGTGGGGGAGGCTCGATGGATCTGCCTGTCTTTCCCTGTCCACCAATTTCATATGTCCCAGCTTCTTCTCTGGAAATTCACCACCCACGGTTACTGCCACCTTCTGGTACATTTCGTCTGTTCTGTGGTTGTTGCCCTCTCAGTCTCGCTTATGTAACCTTGTCCGTATTTTCCTCCCTGTACTGCACACTATTACAGTAACTTGTGTTCAGAGACTAACATATTAATCAAGAGCTGGGATACAGTTTCCCAGTTGAACTAAGATGAACTAAGCAATCTCTTCCTGCTCTTTGCAAAACTTCTTCAGATATTCCTTACAACAACCTCTTTCGGGCATTTTGTCCTTTTCCAAGGAAGCTACCTGACACATTTTTGGAACCTTCATGTGCTTTACATTATAAGTGGCAGGGGGGGAATTGCCTGTCTTTACTGTAATTTAAGTTCTACATCCTCACTCATGGGATCGAACCAAAACAAGCAAATACTATTGATCAGAAGCAGATTGAGAAATGTCCAACTGATAGGCATGGAAAGATGAAACAACCTATAGTCTGCCACTGGGCTTCTTCCCTGCTTCCCACCGTCCACTCTATCAGAGTGCACCGAGGTCACTTGTGTGGTGCTTGGTACTAGTTCAGTTAAGTAACAAATTGGAAAAGATACCAAAGCCAATATGGCAGGCAGCGGACCTCAGGATGGAAATGTATGCGAGCTTCCTGGCTGCTGTACTGGGTGCTTAATAAGCCTGTTGGATCCTGAGAAATGGAATGTGCAGCCGAATTTCTAAGCCATGGTCTGTATTGATCAGCCATTTTAATATACTGCATATAGTGTCAATCAAACAGATATTTCCAGGTAAGAGGGAACAGTGAGGTAACTTCCCGACCGCACTTGATTTCCAAATTCAGGTCATAACTCTGGTCCAGCATAGACCTGTTGGGCTGAATGGCCTGTCCAGCACAGGCCCATTCCTGACAGGCCCAGTACTTGGAAGTGGATGAGGAAAGTCAGTGTTGCTGAAGGCTGGAGAGTCCACAGCAGTGATAACAGCCACCAAAGCAGCCTGATGTCTTCCAGCCTGAAGATTCCTACAAATAAAGGATTCCACTTGCCCCTTTTGTCCTCTCATGGCCTTGTGGCCTGCCTCCCATCTGAGGGAAGGGGGGAAACACCAGGTGCCACGTTCCTTCTGGGTGCCCTTCCTGAGTGGATACCCACCCATCGTGTCTGTAGGAACATGAGGACGAAGGCCCGGAGACCTCTCCCACCATTTGTGTAGCTGCCGCAAGCTTGCATCTACTCCAATGCCGTCTCAAGGGAAGCTGTCCTTTTAACCAACTTAGGATCCCATATTCAAGGAGACTTGGGCACATCAACGTCATAGTATGTTCGAGCTCAGAAATGGGCCGTTCCAACCCAACCCAACAGTCTGTACCAGTATTTTCTCCCGATAGTCTAATTCCACTCTCGTGATTCCCATGCTCTTCAATATTCCTGTTTAATTCCCTTTTACAGGTATTTTGGAAACCTGTTTTAACAATAGTTTGTGGTGAAGAATTCTGAATTCTAACTCCTCTTTGTTCGTGGAATTTTTACCTCCTTTACAGTGAGGTGGGATTACAGTCCCCACCACTTACAGCGGGTGCATTGGTGTTACTGTGATTAATGTGATTAACCCTATATGTTTTGGATGGTGTATCATCTTTCAAACTGCTCCCTCCATTCTGACAGAGGACTGAGGTGGTGAGAAGAGCCCTCCCTGTCAGATCCTTCTTGCACGTCCAAAGTCTCACCCCCTCCGCACAATGCCCTCGAGGTGGCTGTGGTGGGGAAGAGACGGTTGCCCACCGCCTTCTGGAATGTGTCTTTGCAGAACAGGTGTGGAAAGAGATTCAGTGGTTTTTGTCGAGATTCATCCCAAGCAACTCTGTAAACAGGAATCTGTGCTCTACAGGCTGTTTCAAGGGACGCACACCGAGATAAACATCAACTGCTGCTGGAGGACTATCAATTCGGTGAAAGACGCCCTTTGGTCTGCCCGAAACTTGCTGGTCTTCCAGTGCAAAGAGTTGTCCACGACCGAATGTTGCAGACTGGCACATTCCAAGGTCCAGGACTATGTGCTGAGGGACGCACTAAAGCTTGGGGCAGCCGCAGCAAAGGCTCAATGGGGAAAGACCACAGTGTAAGGTCCTCCCACCAAGCTGAACTGAGGGGCTGGATCCATGGAAAACCCCACAAACTGTATTGGGAAAATTTTCGTTTGCTGTAAAATGTATATGGCATGAAAAATGAAATGGAAGGGTTGTGAGGCAACTCACTCCTGTATTGAAGGAAACTGACCTCCTTTGCACTGTTTGTATTTTTTTGACTTGGTGCTGTTTGGAACTGTTTTGTAATGTATTTTTTACAGATTTTTATGAATAAAGTATATTTTGGAAATAAAAAAAAGACTCAGAGCAGTGAAAGGACCACGCACACACAATCTCGCAGCTGGGCACCATTCCCATCTCTTCCCTTCAGCGGAGGTGAGATTCTCTCCACAGTGAGCGGTCCCTGTCCTAGGCCCAAGACTGTGTCCCTCCGGAACTCATCACTCTGTTCATCTCTAATATCGGAGTCGGGTGGCATTCCCTCCTACATTTATTGGCAGATGAGTGAATGCTACGAGCCTGCTGACCATCAAATGTAACTTTAAAAAAAAATCTACTGAGACCTGGGAGACCACGCATATTATGATCCATGGAGAGATTTAAATACAAATACAACAACAACTTGTATTACTATAGCACCTTTAACATTGTAAAACGTCCAAGGTTCACAGGCCAGATTTGACATCGAGCCATGTAAGAGGATATCAAGACATGACCAAAAGCTTGGTCAAAGAGGTAGGTTATAAGGAAGGTCTTAAAGGGGGAGGGATTGAGGCAGAGAGGCAGGAAGGGTATTCCAGAGATTAGGGCCTAGGCAACAGAAGAAGCAAGTGAACTTGGGGGTGTGGAAGAGGCCAGAATTGGAAAAGCGCCAAGATCACAGAGTGTTGTAGGAGGTTACAGAGATAGGGAGGGGCGAGGCCATGCAAGGGTTTGAAAACCAGGACGTGAATTTTAAAATTGACGTGCTGCCGGACTGGGAGCCAATGTAGGTCAGCGAACATAGGGGAGATGGGTGAACGTGGCTTGGTGTGAGTTAGGGTACAGACAGCAGTGTTTTGGATGAGCTCAAGTTTACGTTTACCTAATATAACCCTTCATAATCCCGTGGAATTCTTGTTGGTACTAGTTCTGCTGTAGCCATTTACATCTCCATTGGACACATCTTTTGGTTCTTGTCCCATTTCTGCTCCCTTTTGCCTTGCATTTACCTTTGTCACTTACATAGCATTATTTTGTAGTGCGGCACCACCTTTACCTTTTGTACTTCTCCCGGAAAGGTAGGTAAAGCCACTTCCTGTGCAGCGTCTTGAGGTACTGCTGCTCCTTCTCCTCGGTTTGATCCAGGGAGACGTACACGAGCACCAGCTGAGCAGCCCGGTCCACGTAATACTCGTCCATCAGCCGGTTGGAGAAGTCTTGCAGTATGGGGGCGAACTCCTGGCATTTCTGGCACTCCCTTGACCCAAAGTAGAGCAGCATCAACTTGTTGCGCACCTTGTTCTCCAGCTGCTGTTGGGTGTCCAGTTGGTCTCGGTCTCTGTTGTTCTCTATCAAGGTTATTCCGTTGAACAGGTCCACCATGATGATCAACCGTCTCCACGGCAGCCTCTGTCACTAAATCAGATTTACCCAATCAGGATTACTATTAATCGTTAAATAAGCCTCTTTAATTCTCTGACCCACATGACTTCTCTGTCCTTGGCCTGTTCCAATAAAGCTCAAGGAACAGCACTTTATATTTCTACCAGGAATTTTACAGCCTTCCGGCCTCAACATTGAGTTCAACAACTTCAGTTCGTAAAAGCTGCTCCCATTTTTCGGAAGCACGTGTAGTACTGGTTCTGCTGTTGCCATTTACACCTCCTCTAGTCCATCTTTTGTTTCTTTACTTGTCCTGTTACCACCCGCCTTTTTGCCTTGTATGCTAATCCCTTTTGTCATTTACGTAGCATTACATAGAAAGTACACCACAGAAACAGGCCATTCAGCCCAACAGGTCTATGCTGGTCCTTATACCCGACAAGAGCCTCTTCATCTAACCCCATCAACATATCCTTCTATTCCTTTCCCTGTGTTTATCTAGCTTTTTAAAAAAATTCTTTCATGGGATGTGGGCATCACTGGCAAGGCCAGCATTTGTTGCCCATCCCTAATTGCCCTTGACAACTGACTGGCTTGCTAGGCCGTTTCAGAGGGCAGTTAAGAGTCAACCACATTGCTGCGGGTCTGGAGTCACATGTATTTTTTTAAAGAGATACAGCACTGAAACAGGCCCTTCGGCCCACCGAGTCTGAGCCGACCAACAACCACCCATTTATACTAATCCTACATTAATCCCATATTCCCCACCATTCTCCTACCACCTACCTACACAAGGGGCAATTTACAAGGGGCAATTTACCTATCAACCTGCAAGTCTTTGGCTGTGGGAGGAAACCAGAGCACCCGGCAGAAACCCACGCAGTCACAGGGAGAACTTGCAAACTCTGCAAAGGCAGTACCCAGAACTGAACCTGGGTCGCTGGAGCTGTGAGGCTGTGGTGTTAACCACTGCACCAGCCATACCAGGTTTCCTTCCCTAAAGGACATTAGTGAACCAGATAGGTTTTTACAACAATTGATGATAGTTTGATGGGACCATTACTGAGACTCGCTTTCAATTCCAGATTTTTATTAATTCATTGAATGTAAATTCCACCAGCTGCCATGGTGAGATTTGAACCCGTCCCCAGGCATTAGCCGGTGCCTCTGTTTTACAAGCCCAGCAACATGACCACTATGCCACCATCTCCTCTGTTTAAAGGCATCAACTCTACTCACTTTAACCACATTCTAATCACTATCTGGTTAAAGATGTTTCTCCTCAATTACCTATTGGATTTAATAGTGACCAGCTTAAATTGATGGCCCCTATTTTTGCTCTCCTGCCTTCCACCTTATCCCAGACCTCTCCCTTTGTCTTTTCCTCCACCACCCACACCCTCCCCTTTCCCCTGGTTCTGCATTTGCTTATAAACTGTTAATTCTCAACTTAAATCTCTTAACTTCTTCCAGATCTGATGAAGGGTCATCAACGTGAGACGTTAACTCGGTTTTTCCCTCCACAGATGCTGCCCAACTTGTTGAGTACTCTGGCATTTTCTAATTTTATTTCAGATTCCTAGCGTCTGCAGCATTTTGTTACAGAACAGAAGGCGGCCATTCGGCCCGTCGTGTCTGTGCCTGCTTTCTGGGAGCGCACTAGTGCCAAACCCCGCCCTCTCCACGTAGCCCTGCACATTCTTCCTTTTCAGATAACAATCCAATTCCCTCTTGAATGCTTCGATTGAACCTGCCTCTCTCAGGCAGTGCATTCCAGATCCTAACCACTCACTGTGTAAAAATGTTTTTCCTCATGTTGTTACTGCTTCTTTTGCCAATTATCTTAAATGTGTGCCCTCTTGTTCTCGATCCTTCCACCAATGGAAGAGTTTTTCCCTATCTACTCTGTCCAGGCTCCTTATGATTTTGAATACCTATTAAATCTGTTGGTTTAAACCCCATATCCTTCCAATAATAAGCCACACTCAAGCCCAATTGAACTACTTTCATCAGTCACCTTCTGACAGGGATGTGATAAACAGAGAATGCCACCAATGGCAGACAGTAGCTGCAGCAGAGGTAGGCTGGGAGGTAAAGGCACAGCACGGGCCTCTTACTAACACTGTGCATGTAAGTTATTTCTCTATAAGGGACGGTGTATCATACTCTATTCAAACTGCTGTGCTCCATGCCAGATATTCCCAATAGGCATTTTTCCTGCTATTCTTTGGATCTGGGCTTCACTGGCAAAGCTGCCATTTATTACCCATCCCCAGTTGCCCTGAAAAGATGGTTCCGGGCCTTCTCTTTGAACTGCTGCAGTCCGTGTAGTTATGGTATTAAGCATTTTTTTTCGACAGCCGTTTGGCTTGCTCAGCCATTTTCAGAGGTCACTGCATAGTGTGGGACTCTAGTCCCAGCACTAAACCTCATCACCTCCCCTCTCCATCCCCCCCCACCCCCAACCCCAACCAGTGCTTCCAGCCCCAATCTGTGCTTTAATTCTGCATGTTCTCCCACAACCCAGTCCTCTTCCAGTTCACCTACCCCCAACCCTCACATGCACCCCTCGGCCACACTCCAGCCTACATCCCTTAGTGGCAATGAGGTTTTCTTTGAGAAATTGGGTAGAATGGGGAACGTGGTGCTCACTCTGCATTGTGAATGATCACTGTAGTTTGAATGAGAGTAATGCCCTTTGACAACTGATTCGATTTTTTAGGTGATTGAGTACAATTTGAAGTAGAAAGCTAACTGAATTAGCATTGCGAAAATGAACAAAGCTCAGACTTGAAATGGGAAAAGCTATTAGAATGGTAAGTCGCTATTGTCAATGGAGTTTCAATTAAAAGAAGAAATGTATATGGCGCAGGACTTCCTAAAGCACTTCACAGCAGTGAGGTAATTTTGAAGTGCCGTCACTGTTGCAATTTTGGGAAAAGCAGCAGCCAATTTGCACACAGCAAGCTCCCACATACAGCAATGAGATAATCTGTTGTCGGTTGGTTGAGGGATAAATGTTGGACAGGACAATAGGGATATCTTCCCCTGCTCAAATTGTACCATGGGATCTCCTCAGCACCTCCAACCGTGCAGCACTCTCTCAGTGCTGCACTGAAATGCCAGCCCAGATTTTGTGCTCAAGTGTCTGGAGTGGGACTTGAATGCACAACCTGCTGACTCAGAGGTGTGAATGCTAGCACTGAGACACAGCCAACACCTGATGGGGCTTGGTTTATAACCCAAGCTGCCCCGAGCCATTACAGTTTAACTATTAATGGGAAACCGGGAGTTCACATCAAATGTGAAAAATTAATTGAGGATTAAGTCAATGGCGCACAGCATTTCCCTACTGGAATAGGTAAGTGACGAAGGTCTCAGCATTAATCCAAACCAGTAGCTATCATCTGAATTTGTTGTGGGACTTGTCAGTGAAGAAAGAACCTGTATTTATATAGCGCCTTTTGTGACTTCAAGACCCAAAGCACTTCGCAGCCAATTAAATACTTTTGACATTTAGTCACTGTTGCAAGGTTGGGAAAAGTGGCAGCCAATTTGCACACAGCCAGCTCCCACAAACAGCAATGAGATAATGACCAGATAATCTGTTGTCAGTTGGTTGAGGGATAAGTGTTGGTCAGGACACCTGGGAGAACTCCCCTGCTCTTCTTCAAATAGTGCCAGGGGATATTTTCCAACCACCTCAGAGTGCAAATGTTTCTTCCAAAAGAAATCTGAAATAGAAATGAACAAAAGATGGACTGTGAATTGGAATAGAAGAGAAACTATTGCCAATGAATTCAACGGAGAGGTGGGATATGAATGGGGAATGAAGATGAGATATTGGATCGTGACTTGAGTACTCAGGTCGGAATCCCATGCAGTGCACAGTCAAACTCTTTGACAAAGATCTGGAGAAAGGGATTGGCGCATACAGTGGAGTTCATTAGAACAGATTGGAGTCCAAGACAGTAACAGTAATTTGAAAGAGCAAAGTGACCAGGAATGTGAACACATGGTTCAGTTTAAGAGCAACAGCTGTAATGTGAGTTTATATTCCCTCCAACAGCTGTTGTCAATAAACTTTCTGAATGAGCAGCTATGTTAAACTCTGGATTTGGGCGGGGGGTGGTGCAGCAGTTGGGTTAATATTGATTGTGATGAATAACATTGCAGTTTAACTATGAATGGGAACTTGTAGATGACAATTGAGCAAAACACACAAGGAATCCCTGTGGCCATCAGATTGGAAAGTATAGTTCTGAGAATCCAAACTGGTGATGATACCTCCAATTGGCAAAAAAAAAAAGAGTTTTGCTACGATCAAATCTCTTCGAAGGTGCCTTTAGTCGAGTAAAAACCATTGCTGATGCATTTTAAATAGGGATGCAATATGAGATAAACACAAAATACTGCAGATGTTGGAAATCTGAAACAAAAACAGAAAGTGCTGGAAATACTCAGCAGGGCTGGCAGCATCTGAAACAAGCCATTTGGTCCAACCAGTCCATGCTGGCACTCATGCACCATTCTAACCTCCTCTCATCTAACTTATCAGCAGAACCCTCTATTCCCTTCTCCCTCACAATTATCTAGCTTCCCCTTAAATGCATTCCCAAATTTTCTCTCCTGGAAGTACGGATGCATGCTATAGTACTTTTGCACAGGCACTGGCTGCTCTCTCAAGATAAATGGCTAGTTAATCTGTTCCGATGAAGGGTCACTGACCCGAAACGTTAACTCTGCTTCTCTTTTCACAGATGCTGCCAGACCTGCTGAGTGGTTCCAGCATTTCTTGTTTTTATTTCAGATTTCCAGCATCCGCAGTATTTTGCTTTTATTTTGGCTAGTTAATCTGTTCTGGAGGTTGAGGAATCAGCATTGGCCAGGAAGAGGGAGAACTCCCCTTGTTCCTTGAATAGTGTCATGGGATTCTTTACATCAGAGATTAACTTTTTTTAAATTCATTCATGGAATGTGGGCGTCACTGGCTATGCCAGCATTTATTGCCCATCCCTAATTGCCCTTGAGAAGGTGGTGGTGAGCTGCCTTCTTGAACCGCTGCAGTCTACGTGAGGTAGGTACACCCACAGTGCTGTTAGGTAGGGAGTTCCAGTATTTTGATCCAGCAACAGTGAAGGAACGGCGATCTAGTTCCAAGTCAGGATGGTGTGTGGTTTGAGGGGAACTTGCAGGTCGTGGTGTTCCCATGCATCTGCTGCTCTTGTCCTTCGATGTGGTAGAGGTCACGGGTTTGGAAGGTGCTGTCGAAGGAGCCTTGGTGCTACAAAATGGGCTGAGCTAATGCCCTGATATTACAATTAAAAATGAAACATGGCATTGTAATGTGAATGTCAATGAATTCCAAGGTCTCAATCACCCAATTACTATCTTTGACCATTTCATCATTTCTCTTAGCATTCTCATCCCCACCATGCTTACATAGAATCATTGAATGGTATAGCACAGAAGGAGGCCATTTGGCCTATTGTGTTCGTACCAGCTCTCTGCAAGAGCGACTCACCTAGTCCTACTCAGAAAGCTCTGAAATTTTTTGCTTTTTAGCTAATTATCCAATTCCCTTTCGAAAGCCATGATTGAATCTGCCTCCACTACACTCCCAGGCAGTGCATTCCACATTCTAACTATTAACTGTGTATAAAGGTTTTTCCTTTGCTTCTTTTACTACTTACTTCTTACTACTACTCCTGGGGGGAGGGGGAGAAATCTCTTTCCTCAGGAATTCAATCTCAAAATCCCAATCTTCTCTCCTCTAGCCCTTTACTATCCATAGCACCTCTGCTACTAGTCAACAACCTCTGCCTTCAGTTGGTTACCACCAAATCATTCACCCCTGTACTTCCTCCATTACAGTCACCATTAGACCCAGGGTTGGAAAACCCAAGTGCCTGGATGGTCTAGTCTTGTCACCATATCTCAGGCAAGTTCTCCTGCTACTCCAGGGTCATCCCTCAAGAACAGGACAATCCAGATTATTTTCCCCTTGATAAACCACCTCTTGCCTTCACATTCATCAGCAATCTCAATGCATGGCATTCTTCATCTTTAAGATGGAGACTATCCATCCCTACCAACAGCCCCATTGCCCTGTGTGCAACCTTGCGCTCCACAACTACCGCAAGGCCCAGGAGCATCCTCATTGGCTGATCTGGCAGCCCAAACTCCCGTTCAAGTCGATTATGATTGGTCCGTCCAGGGGAGTCACTGCGATTCATTGGCTGGAAACGGGAATCAGGACACTCCGCCGGCATTGGCCGAGCCGGATCCCATTCACGTGCGGTGATTGGCTGCTTTGTTAAAAAGGCCCAGCCCCCCCTCAAGCAATCTTGGTGTCACGTGAATCCTACTGCGACGGGAGTTCGTTTAGGTGTTTGGGAGCGCGGGCTGCTGAGATGAAGCATTATGAGGTGAGGGAGGAGCTTGGGCCCCGTCTGGGTTGTGCGGTTGGAAGTGGACGCAGTTCATGCTGAATTTGACGCGGGGCCTGGTAACTGTGTGCGTGGGATTGGCGGGGGTGTGAGGGTTAAACCTCGGGGCCGGGAGCGTGTCCCGCCTGGGCGCCACAATCGCGCAAGCGCGGTCTCGTCGGTGGCGATGTGTAGTCGGTACCACGCATGCGTGGCTGTTTGGCCCAGCCCCTCAGTGGTTGCTGGCTGCCCCCTGTTGCGCATGCGCGCCTCTTTCCTCTAAGGCGCATGTGCAGAAACGGGCTGGCGACCCTTTGGTGCCTGGTTTCCAGGACAGTAGGAATGTGTGGGCTACCTCAACATCACTCTTGATAGGAGTGTGCATTGTACCATTAAAATGTAACTAAAATTTTATTTTTGCACATGAATGGAACCTACGTGGTGGCTGACGTTTAGAACATTAGTTTTGAAATCTGTCGTTTTTCTCTGTTAGTGCTGTCAAATGCCAGAGGGTGTTGGCCAGTCTCCAATCACTCACCCAAGTTGCCCTTCTTCATGTGAGAGTCTTGACCTTGAATATCAGCTGGCTGTTTGACAACAGAAGGCCTCACCTTGTCGTGTTGTTGTCCAACTCTGCTATGGACATGTTTCCCATCAGTGTCTGAAAAAAAGACTTGCATTTATATAGTGCCTTTCATAACCTCTTTATAGACAACGAAGTACATTTTTTTAGAACTGTAATCGCTGTTGTAATGTAGGAAAATGTGGCAGTCAACTTGCACACAACTGGAGAAACAGCATTGTGATAAATGACCAGATAATCCATGATGTAGGTTGGGGGATGAATGTTGGCCAGGAAACGAATAGAACTATCCTGCTTGAATATTGCCTTGGAATCTTTTATGCCCACCAGAGAGCAGTTGGGGCTTTTGTTTAATGTCACATCTGAAAAATAGTACCTCCAACAGTGCAGTGCTCCTTCAGTACTGCACTGAGTTATCGGCCC
Source organism: Heterodontus francisci (assembly GCF_036365525.1). Lineage (NCBI taxonomy): Eukaryota > Metazoa > Chordata > Chondrichthyes > Heterodontiformes > Heterodontidae > Heterodontus > Heterodontus francisci. The sequence goes on along the minus strand of NC_090413.1, from coordinate 13,013,100 downwards.
AGATTGTGTGTTTAAGTTTACAAGTGGGAATTAACCCACAACCTTTAACATAATTGAGCCAAGGCTGACACTGGATCTTGAGTGGAGTGAGAGCCTTGGCCTGATTTGCCTAACTCAGGAGCATTTGAGGCCAATTGCAGCAACTAGGCTAGGTCGACTTTCTTAATGCCAAAGGGACCGAGGGATATGGGGAGAAAGCGGGAACAGGGTCCTGAATTAGGTGATCAGCCATGATCATTTTTGAATGGTGGAGCAGGCCCGAAGGGCTGAATGGCCTGCTCCTGTTTTCTATGTTTCTATAGCAGCAATGTAACTGAGAGTAAGTCGCTGGTTGTGAGGTGCTGTTGGTGCTGATAATCAGGTGAGATGCTGTGGACTCTCCTTTCTGTCCTAGTTGAGTATGTTAAGTGAGCACAAGGTAACCTAGCCCCTTCCAATGTGTGTTGCTGTGTACCATGACTCCAACTACAATTATCTACTTAGCAATCTGGGAATTGGAAGATTTATCTTTTGCGCTTGAGAGTTGTGTAGCTGCTTGGGCCTGGGCTAGTCCTTTGCTTATGCTCCAAGCTGCTGCCATATATGTAAATATGCATGTTTACAGCTTTTGGCTGCATACAATCTTAATTATTAATGTCACTGCCCACCAGTGATGCCACTGATTTGCCAACACTGTTTTAATTTCTGAGCAGCAATGAGAATCATTGTACTGCCACTTTAACTGGACATAAAGGGGCTTTGGTGCTGGTCCTTTTTTGTTTATCGTGATGAGGGACGTTCATGCTGAGACTGGAGCACTTTCCAAGTACCCACTATCATCGAATCATATAGCACAGAAGGAGGCCATTCGGCCCACAGTGCTGTTACCGACTGTTTGAAAGAGCTATGACTGTTTGAAAGTGGTCCCACTTGCCTGCATTTTTTCCCCCTAACCCTGCAAATTTTTCTGTTTTCAAGTATTTATCCAATTCCATTTGAAAGTTACTATTGAATCTTCGTCCATCACCTTCGCAGGCAGTGCATTCCAAATCATCATAATTTACTGCGTAAAAATGTTTCTCATTTCTGTTTCTTTTGCCAATTACCTTAAATCTTTGTCCTCTGGTTACTGACCCTCCTGCAAGCGGAAAGCGTTTCTCTTTATTTACTGTTGTCGAAACCTCCCCATAATTTTGAAGACTTCTATTAAATCTCCTCTTATGTCACTCATCCCCCATTCTAGTAAATCTCCTCAAGACCATCTTCAAGTCCTTGATGTCCAGAATTAGACACGGTACTCCAACCAGAGCCCTAACCAGTGATTTTATATAGGTTTAACTTCCTTGATTATTGTACTCTCTTCCTTGATAAAGCCCAGGATCCTGTATGCTTTTTTTAACCTCATCAACCTGTCCTGCCATCTTTAAGCATTCCTAGATCAGGGGCAGCACGGTTAAATGTGGATTAAAGCTCTCTTTCAGCTCCTCGGTAACATCCCTTCACACTCTCCTACTGATGCATCGGTGTGATTTATTGTCTCCCTTTCTTTCCAGCTGACGTAGCACAGACTGGGAGTTGAACCTGGAACCTTCCTGTTCTGTACGGTTCCGCACCACTTCATGCATTTCCCCAGGGTAGTCCATCAGGGAATATAGGGGGGAGTTGCTCAGTTCCATGATGTAGTGTTTTATATCCCAAGAGCTGTTGGCCAAATGGAGCCTGCAAGGAGATGTTTTGAGCAAAGCTTGTGGCTATTATGATATTTCATGTTGTAAATTGGGACAGTTACTGCGCTTTAATCGCAGCATCACCGATGCAGTTCATCTAACCAGTGGCAGTAACAGAGTGCTGGAAGATATCAAGTGATGTACAGCCACCAAAGGGGGAAGGAAACCTTTTAAATGAATACCCACACAGGAAGAGGCTCTCGGACCTGCACTATTGCAGTTCTGTTACTGAAGCTATTGCATTTATTATTTTCCTGCTCTTTTCCAAGTGTTTAAATTTCTCTCTTTTAAATGTCCTTGGATTTTAGTAGCCAATTACGATGCAGTCTTTTACGCTGGCCATTGTAAAACCCACCACTCTCATTCTGTAAGACTTGCTCTGCAAAATTGCAAGCTCAAAACTTGTACAACCCGAGCTGTCCCTGAAGGTCGGTGGAGATGGAGCCTGTCCAGTTGTATGTAATGAGGCCGCCTAACGTCACAAAGAGGAGTTGGGTAATATGTTAAGGGTCTTGCAGCCAAAAGACTAACCAGAGTCAAAAGCTATGTAACAGTGGAGGTCGTTGTCCTAATAGTGAAAGGTGAGTTTGCAAAGATGTCGAGTGTGAGGATGTCAGCCATGGCTCAGTGGGTAGCGCTCTGTGTCAGAAGATTGTGGGTTCAAGTCCCACTGCTGTGAATTGAGCACAAAATCTTGGCTGGCCCTCCAGTGCAATACTGAAGGAGGTGCTGCCTTTCGGATGAGATGATAAACCAAGGCCCTGTCTGCCCTTTCGGGAGAATGTAAAAGATCTCAGAGCACTTTTTGAAGAGTTAGAGTCATAGAGCCATAGAGAGATACAGCACTGAAACAGGCCCTTCGGCCCACCGAGTCTATGCTGACCAACAACCACCCATTTATGCTAATCCTACATTAATCCCATATTCCCTACCATTCGCCTACCACCTACCTACACTAGGGGCAATTTATAATGGCCAATTTACCTATCAACCTGCAAGTCTTTGGCTGTGGGAGGAAACCCACACGGTCACAGGGAGAACTTGCAAACTCCGCACAGGCAGTAGCCAGCATCGAACCCGGGTCACTGGAGGTGTGCGGCTGTGCTGCTAACCACTGCGCCGCCCCATTATTCTCCCCTTTATTTATCCCTCAGCCTACAGATTATCTGATAACGATTACACTTCTGCTTGTGGGATCTTGCTGTACAAGTCTGCCTCGTTTCCTATGTGGCAAAAGTTTCTGCACTTTAAAAGTATTTTGTTGGCTGTAAAGCACTTTGGAATGTCCTGAGGTGGTGAAAGGTGCTATAGAAATGCAAGACGTTCAGTCTTTGTGTCTTACAACTGAAAGACTAACCAGCAGAAGAGCCTTGGAGGCAACTGGGGTAGATCAACCTTTCGATGTCTTGATCACAAATCAGCACAGTAATATTGTCAAATTAATTGATATCTGACACAGGCCTGTCCAGGTGATTTGACAGCTTTGAAAAGATCCATGTGACAGGGTTCATCTTCTGGATTTAGATTGTGAAGTTTGATCCCATGAGGGGGCTTATAGAATTTAAATAATAGCAAGGACAGGCAATTCCCCCTCCCCCACCACGACTAATTTAAAGCACATGAAGGTTCCGAGAAAGAGCAAGGATGTTATCCTTGGAAATGGACAAAATGTCCAAATGTGGTTGTAAAGGATGTCTGGAGCTGTTTCGCAAAGTGCAGAAAGAGAGGTTGCTTAGTTAAGCCAACACAAATCAAACTTGAAAACTGTCCCAGCCACTGGTGAATAGTTTAGTTACTGTAATGGTGTACAGCACAGGGGTCTAATGTAGGGACAAAGTTAGTTAAGCAAGACTGAGAAGGCAACAGCCACGGAAAAGGTAAAATGAACCGGGATGGTGGCATTGACTGTGGGCGGTGAGTTGGCGGAGGAGAAGCTGAGAACATATGAAATCCAGTGGGCAGGGAGAGACTGGCTGGTCCATTGAGCCTGCCCCATATCACAATGGCCGGACCATCATGATCAGATACTTCTTCCCAACTATCCCCACAGCTGTGATCTCCTGGGCGAGGCGAAAAAACATTTAATAAAAAAAAAAGGTGGGGGGAAATGCACTAAGATTACTTTCTGATCCCTCAAGCAATTCAACCAATTCAGGAGATCACAGGGACCAAGTGTTAATCTAGGAAGACTGTTGCCTTCTATATGATGCAGTCACTGCCTCAGTCAGGAACCTCTTCAGCAGTCAGCAATGTGTTCCTGAGGCTCACTACTCTCGGGGAATACCCCAGTCTATTCCTATTCTCATGTAGTTTGAACCTGTATCCCCTGGTCCTTCCTAATCTGTTAACACCACAGGTAGCCAGAGCTACAGCAGCCAGCCTGCTAGAGGACGGGGAACTGTGTGCTTTATATCCCCGTTACAGAGGGTGAGCCAGATTGGTCAGTGAGTTTGAACTGTAACCTTGCTGAACCATTCTGCAATCTTTAATCTATCTCTGTCAGTTAGCAAAAACCCGGCTCGGGCTCAGGTTATGATGACTTGCAGGCAACAAAGTTGCTTCTAACCAGTTTTGTAAGTTGTATTAAGTAGTGTGCTTGCAATAGAAAGTACAGCAGTAACGGAATCAGACTATACACTGCAACACTCGGGGATGGGGGAGGGGAGCAGGCAGTCAGCGCATCCATTGTGGGAGTCACATTCCTGCATTGCTACTTTGTTCTGGTACGAATTCTGCTGCAATCTGTTTAACTGCATAAGAACTTCAAGTCCGTTGGGATGTTTTACAGCGTGAAAGGTGATATACAAATTCAAATTGTTCTATCCTCCTCCTCTTCTGTATCCCTAGCCTGTTCAATAAATCAATGTTCATTCAGTGTTTGGTGGGAGTTTATTTCACTGTCCCCTCCATTACATGTAGAGAAGATGTTTCCACTTATGGGGGAGACCAGAAGTAAGGGTCATAAGATAGTCACTGATAAATCCAGTAAGGAATTCAGGAAGAACTTCTCTACTCGGAGAATGGTGAGAATGTGGATCTCAATACCACAGGGAGTTGTTGAGGCCAGTAGCACAGATGCTAGATGAACACATGAAGGGGAAAGGATATATTGATGGGGTTAGATGAAGTAGGGTGGGAGCATGGACCTGTCATGCTGAACAGTCTGTTTCTGTGATGCAAATAATTACATCGAATTTACAGATCTCAAGATTCTGTTTCGTATGATCCACCCTCCAACTGTCGAACACAATTTCTGCAGCACTTTTCACAACCTCAGGATGTCCCAAAGCACTTTCCAGCCAATAAAGTTCTTTTGAAGTGTAGTCACTGTTGTAATGCAGGCAACGCAGCAGCTAGTTGGTGCACAGCAAGCTCCCACACGAACAGCAATGTGATAATGGCCAGAATATCTGCTTCAGGTGTTGGTTGAGAGATGGATATTGGCCATTGATAGGACACTTTTGTTTGGGGGCAGGGGGCATGGAGGAACACTCTTTATAGAACAGTGTCCACATTGGAAAAGTTGATTGGGTTGTAGGGGGGGGGGGGGGGAACGGGACGGGGAAGAGGGGTGCGATGTAGCATTTGCCATTTTACCCCAGATTTCAGAGTAGGTATCTGTCTGAAGCCAGTGCATGCCGAATTTAGTTGAAAACCCAACTGGCTCAGTAACGTCCTTTAGGGAAGGAAACCTGCTGTTACTCTGTCTGGGTATGTGACTTGAGTCCCACACCAGTGTGGTTGACTCTTAACTGCCCTCTGAAGTGGCCTAGCCAGGCAGTCAGTTGCTAAGTAAGTAGTTCATTACCATCTTTTCGGGCAACTAGGGACGGGCAATAAATGGTAAGTCCAAGTTTTTAAATTTAAACAGTGCAGTGCAGCCAGCAGATCATCTAGTGCATCAACTTGTGTTTAAGCAGAATCACAGAATTTTTACAGCGCAGAAGGAGGCCATTTGTCCCATCGTGTCCTCACCAGCTCTGAGTAAGTCACTTAGTGTCATTCCCCTGGCTTCTCCCCATAACCCTGCACATTCTTCCTTTTCATATAACTGTCTAATTCCCTTTTGAATGCCTCAATTGAAGCTGCCTCCACCACACGCTCGGGCAGTGCATTCCAGACCTTAACCACTCGCGGTGTGAAGAAGTTTTTCCTCATGTTGCTTTTGCTGCTTTTACCAATTACTTTAAATCTGTGCCCTCTCGTTCTGGATCCTTTCACAAGTGGGAACAGTTTCTCCCTATATCTACTCTGTCCAGACACCTCATGATTTAGAATACCTCTATCAAATCACCTCTCAGCCTTCTCTTCTCCAAGGAAAACAGCCCCAACTTCTCCAAGATGATGTCTGCAGTGCTGGGCTCCACCTTGAGTAATGCGCTCAGCTCTGATCACTGAGGGACTAGGGAACCCATTCAAGTCCTGGGTGCAGAGAAGGACCACACACAGCTGATCCAGTATTGGGCAACTAAGTCCTGGGAACAGGTTAGAAAAGCTGGCACTCCTCTGCCTCGAAAGAGAGGTGAATGAGATGGACCCGAGAGGTGTCTGGTGTGGCTCAGTGGATAACACTGTCACCACTGAGTTAGTAAGTTGTGGGCTTGAGTCCCACTGCAGAGATTTAAGCACAAAATCCAAGCTGACACTCCAGTACCGAGGGAGTGCTGCACTGCCTGAGGTGCTGGTTTTCGGATGACCTGTTAAACCAAGGCCTGTCTGCCCTCTGAGGTGGACGTAAAAGATCCCATGAAACTATTCTGAAGAGCAGGGGAGTTCTTCCTGGTGTCCTGGCCAATATTGACCCATCAACCAAGATTCAGACTATTGTCACTTTGCTGTTTGTAGGATGTTTAGTTTAGTTTAGTTTAGAGATACAGCACTGAAACAGGCTCTTCGGCCCACCGAGTCTGTGCCGACCATCATCCACCCATCGATACTAATCCTACACTAATCCCATATTCCTACCACATCCCCACCTGTCCCTATATTTCCCTACCACCTACCTATACTAGGGGCAATTTATAATGGCCAATTAACCTAGCAACCTGCAAGTCTTTGGCTTGTGGGAGGAAACCGGAGCACCCGGAGGAAACCCACGCAGACACAGGGAGAACTTGCAAACTCCACACAGGCAGTACCCAGAATTGAACCCGGGTCGCTGGAGCTGTGAGGCTGCGGTGCTAACCACTGCGCCACTGTGCCGCTCTGTGCTTGCTGTGTGCAAGTTTGCTGCTGCATTTTCTAAATTACAACAATGAGCGTACTTCATTAGCTGTAAAGCACTTGGGGATGTCCTGAGGTCAGCACAGACGTTGTAGAAATGTAATTTGTTTTCCTTTCCTTTCTATATAAAATACTGAACGGAATGTGTTCCTATACAGGGGTTGCAGATTGTACCTTACAGGAAGTACTGATGTTGACTGTGCCACTGTGATACTGAGTAAAGGTCAGGTGCATCTGCCAAATAGACCTGTCAGCAATACGCAATCAAAGAACATAGGGCGAAGGTTTCTTTGTGTCTGTAGTAAGTTAGTATGATCATGCTGTGATTTCTATTCATCTGAATCATTTTTTAGAATCACAGAAAGAGGCCACTTGGCCCATTGTGTGCCAACCAAAAAACGATCCACCTATTCTAATCCCACCTTCCAGCATTTGGTCCGTAGCCCTGCAGCTTACGGCACTTGAGGTGTCCAGACTCCTTTTGAAATGAGATGAGGATCTCTGCCTCAACTACTCTTTCAGGCAGTGAGTTCCAGACCATTACCACTCTCGGAGTGAAAAAGCTTTACCTCATCTCCCCTCTAATTTTTCTACCAATCACTTTAAATCTGTGCCCCCTCATCACTCACCTCTCTGCTAATGTGAATAGACCCTTCACCTCCACTCTATCCAGGCCCCTCAAACTTTTGTACATTTCAATCTCTGTTCGAAGGAGAGCAACCCCAGCCTATCCAATCTTTCCTCATAGCTGCATTTTTCCAGTCCTGGCAACATCCTAGTAAATCTCCTCTGTACCCTATTACATCCTTTGTGTAATGAGGTGACCAGAACTGCGCACACTACTCAAATTGTGGCCTAACCAATGAATTCTACAGTTCCAGCATAACCTCCCTGCTCTTGTTTTCTATACCTTGGCCGATAAAGGAAAGGATTCCATATGCCTTCTTAACCACCTTATTGACCTCTCCTGCTACCCTCAGAGGTCTGTAGACATTCACTCTCCAGTCCCTTACTTCCTCTACACTTCTCAGTATTTTCCCATTAATTGTGTATTCCTTTGCCTAGTTTGACCTCCCCAAATGCATCGCCCCTCACGTCTCCAAGTTGAATTCCATTTGCCATTTTTCTGCCTATCTTCCTGCAGCCTGCATCTGTTCTCCTTGCTATCTACCACATGGCCAATCTTTGTCATCCGCAAACTTCTTGATCATGCTCCCTGCTCTTGTGTCCAAATCATTGATATACACCACAAAAAGTAGAGGACCCAGTACTGAGCCCTGTGGAACGCCACTGGAAACAGCCCTCCAGTCGCTAAAACAGCCGTCAACAATTACCCTTTGTTTCCGGCCACTGAGCCAATTTTGTATCCACCTTGCTGCATTTCCCTGGATCCCACGGGATTTTATTGTTTTAACCAGTCTGACATGTGGGACCTTGTCAAAACAATCGCAAGTGTAGACTTCCCTTTGCCAGGAAGGACCTTATTTTGATTGCCAGTGTGTAGTGGGTTAGCTCATCTTGGCTGCAGCATGGTGCCTCATGGAAGGTTGGCTGGGAGTTACCATTTGACCTTCCAATCCCAGGACCTTTTTTTTACTGGAATGAATATTGGGTGAGAGCCTGTGACGGGACAGTCTGTCAGCACATGATGGTGAGATGTGGGCGAAAGATTGGCGCCCACTTGCCCACAGCAGCGAACGACTAGCTGTCCCGGAGCTTCCAGCAAGGAAGTCGCTGCCTTTCGTGAAAGAGGGGAGGAAATTAGAAAGGAAAAATTGGGAAGAGTGGGAGAGATGGGGCAGTTACAAGTATGAATGAGTACTCGCCAAGCAGCGACCATTTTGTATTCAAATAAAAGTCGATGTGTTTGAAAATTGGCTGAATTGCACTTGCATCTGAGTCAGAAATGGGTTCACACCCCACTCCAGAACTGGAGCACATTTGGTAGGTGGATGTTGAGGGTGTGTTGTATTTTCACAGATGCTCCTCCTTCCACTGAGATATTGAGCCCAGTGCCTGGTCTGGGTGGCCACTGAGTTTGGGCAATTGGGGGAGGGGAAAGAGACACTGAAGTTCTTGTGTCTTACCTGACCTTGACCCTTCGATCAAGGCCACCAAAGCACATTAAGCTGACTTGGAACTATATCGCTGTTCCTTCACTGTCGCTGGGTCAAAATCCTGGAACTCCCTTCCTAACAGCACTGTGGGTGTACCTACCTCACATGGACTGCAGCGGTTCAAGAACGCAGCTTCCCACCACCTTCAAGGGCAATTCGGGATGGGCAATAAATGCTGGCCTAGCCAGCGACGCCCACATCCCATGAGTGTTTTTATTTAATACAACCTTCCACTCCATGTGGAGCCTTGTCAAGTGCAACATGGCTGCCAGAGTTACTGCCGTAACAGTGTCTATACCTGAAAGTAATTTTTGTGTTATTAAAAACAAGAAATGCTGGAAGTACTCAGCAGGTCTGGCAGCATCTGTGGAGAAAGAAGCAGAGTTAACGTTTCGGGTCAGTGACCCTTCTTCAGAACTCACTGACCTGAAACGTTAACTCTGCTTCTCCCTCCACTGATGCTGCCAGACCTGCTGAGTATTTCCAGCATTTCTTGTTTTTATTTCAGATTTCCAGCATCTGCAGTATTGCTTTTATTTTAATAATTTTTGTGTGATGTTTCTGAACTGCCTTTACATTACTGTAAATCTGAGGCCTGCTGCTATGTCAGAAGCCTGCTGCTTTGAGGCGGTTGGCAAACCCCTGTAGATTAATTTTTGTTTGTACTGTGCTAGTGCTGGAGTTTCAGCGCCCTGACCACCATGCTCCTGGTTTGGCCCTAAATTCGGAAATTCCCTCCCTAAACCCCTCCACTTCCTTTAAAGCCTACCTTTCTGCCCTGTATCACATGACGGCTGGGTGTCACTTATTATCTGATAACACTCCTGTGAAGCACCTTGGCACTTCTTCTGATAAAAGTGCTATACAAATGCAAGTTGTTAATGTGGAACACATCAAACTAAACTGTGAGAGTAGGGTCAGGGAAAATGGGTCCAAGCTAGTGAAAGGCAAGTTTAGAACTGTCATTAGGGAGTCCTTCAGAGTAATCGACACACACAATAGAAGGCACTCTGGGTCAGGCAGTGGAGGCAAAATCCGAAATTGTTTATGTAAAGGTTTGGTGAGATGGGGCAGGCCACAGGATTTTCCTGAATGAATGCTCTAATGATCTAAATGACCTTCCTCGCCTTTAGCCCAGCAAGATTGACCTGAAATCTCCAGGGATTGGAGAGAAATCTAAAATAGTTTTTCTTTCTTTTCCTTTGACCTCTACCTCTTCAGTTTGTGAATGGGGTTTTTAAAGTATTACTCAGGCAGAAAAATAAGAGTGTGCGGAGACTGGATCGAGTGGACTTGCTGAGCAATGTTGCATAGTAGAATTCTATGGATAATGTGGCTATGCCTCTCATTCTTGTCTTTGCAGTACTTTGATTTGGCACTGGGTGGGGGTGTTGACTCGATCTCATCAAATCATCACTGACCCTGAAACCCTTTTGAAAAGGAGACTCATTTAAAACAACCACCAGTTTCCCCCTTGCTGAAGAGATGCAGATTCATTGTTTTAGGGTGATTCCTGTTTCAACAGGTGTTCAGCAAATTTAAAAACCACCTTGTATTCACTGTCGTGGTTGGTGACCTTTACCCTTGTTCTGACTGCATATGTAATCTATAAAGAAAACGTTGTACTATTCTGATCTCTAAACCCAGACAGTGTATAGGGGGGAGTGGGGCATGAGGGGTCCAAGACCCGACCCCATGTGCAATTTCTGTTCTTCACCAGAAACTGTTGCCTGTATATGAACGACAGTCCAGTCCTACATGGTGTCTCTCTGAAATGATAGAGCGGGGTTTGTAGTACTCACCAACGATGGCCATTTATAACAGGACATCTCTTGTTAGCTGGGGTAGGGTATGTTCTCGTTCTAGGCTCAATCATGCCAGTGCTCCACTCGCACCCACAAGTCTTGTCCCTAATGTACTGCGGTAGGAGGTAGCCAGTATAACTGGAGCCCTGAGTGTGCTTGTAGGTTCTAACTGGAAAGTAAACCCAGTGCAGATTCTGCCCAAATCCAGGCTGTGTCTGGAGCATCTTAGGAAAAAGAAAAGAGAGAATTGCATTTAGATTGCACCTTTCGTGACCTCTGAACATTCCAAAGTGATGGAATTTACAGCATAGCAAGTCTATGCTGGCATTTTTGCAGAGTGTTACAGGGCACACTGGTTGGGTGCTCCTAAGAGTTATCACTGTTGTAATGTCGAAAACGCAGCAGTCAATTTACACGCAGTAAGCTCTCAAACAGCGATGTGATGTTGACCAGATAATCTATTTGTGATGTTGGTTAAGAGATAAATATGGTTAGGACACTGGGATGAACTCCCCTGCTGTTCTTCAAAATGGTGCCATGGGATTGTTCGAACTTCACTGTATATGTACGTCAGAGTCATTAGAGCACAGAGGGAGGCCATTTGGTTCATCGAGTCCATACCTGCCCTCGGTATGAGTCCCATTCCCCTGCTCCATCCCATAGCCCTGTAAGTTTATTTCCCATAAGTGCCCATCCATTTTCCCTTTGAAATCATTCATCTCTGCTTCCACCACCCTCCGTAGGCAGTGAGTTCCTGGTCATTCCCACTTGCTACATAAGAAAAGTTATTCCTTCCATCTCTTGCCCAAAACTTTTAATCCTATGTCCCCCTAGTCCTTGTACTATCAGCTAATGGGGACAGCTTTCCTTTGTCTAGCTTATCTAAAGCTGTCATAATTCATTGCCTCCAGATATCTAACCTGGAGGTGTGTAACAGTTACCGATAATTAGTCGCCCATGTGCCTCAGCCTCCTTTGCTCTATAGAGAACAATTTCAGCTTCTCCAATCTAACTTTGTAGCTAAAATCCTCTGTTCCTGGAACCGTTCTGGTAAATCTCCTCTGCACCCTCTCAAGGACCCTCACATTCTAAAGTGCGGTCACCAGAACTGGATGCAATACTCCAATTACGGCCAACTAGAACTTTATAAATGTTCCCTGCTTTTGTACTCTGTACCTCTACTTATGAAGCCCAAGATCCCATTTACTTTCCTTGGATTATGGATAAAGCAAATACACTGCAGGTTCCATAGGCAGCACACTCAACCTGCGAGTCAGACAGTTGTGGGTTCAAGTTCCACATAATCTGAGGGAATGCTGCACTGTTGGAGTTCCCTTCTTTCGGATGAGACGTTAAGCCGTGCTGACTGTAAAAGACCACACGGCACAGTTTGAAGTGGAGGGCTTCTCCTGGTGTACCAGCTATGACTCCTCTCTTGACCATCTCACCCGAATGACGACACGCGCAGCGCTCCCTCAGCACTGCACTGGGAGTACTAGCCGAGAATTTGTGTTCAAGTCTGGAGTGGGCCTGAAACCCACGATCTTCTTACTGGGAGGCCAGAATGCCATCACTGAGCCACAGCTGACCTTTAAAGGGGCATTTGCAGAATTGCTTTTCTGGCGATGATGCAACCCAGTGTCTCTCTTCGTGGTCAGTCAAAATAGGCCTGCTTTAGAAATCAGTTTCCATCGTAAATCATCATGTTCAGATGTCTGACACGGAGGTATGTAACAGTTACCAGGAATTAGTTGCTGCCCATTAGTCTGGTCTGTTTAAAGCCAGCTGGTTTTGCCCGAGCCTGAAGGTGGGGAGGGATCTACTGCCCCCTGCCTCCCCTCTCTTTATTTTTCCTCCCCACCCCGATAGCCATTGCTGTCACTGTGGATTCATGTTAAACTCTGGACTGTCAGCTAGAAACAGCCCCCTCCCCCTCCCCCCCCCCCCCCCCCCCCCCCCCACCCCCAACCACCACCAACCAAGCTAACTTTAGCTGGAGAAAGGAAATCAGCTAACTTGGCTTGGACCCAGGCCATTCTGCTCCAGTTTGAATGCTTAATCGACAGTGTTGCTTTGCAAGTATGCAGTGCCCCCATGGAGAATAGTAACCTGACCTATTCAGCTCCTCTGAATGTTGCTCTATAATCTACTGTTTAGAGGAGTATGAGAGTGGCCTGCGTCGACTTCTCACAGAAGCTGACGGCAAGGTGACATTAGATGACTCTACGTTGCTCCGTTTACTAAGGGCTGTTTCTAGCTGACAGTCGGGAGTGAATCCACAGTGACAGCAATGGCTATCAGACAGGGTGCAGCTCAGGCTGACACACGGAAAGGTTTTTTAGAGCTGGTAGAAATAAGTCAAAGTTTAGCTCTGCAAAGGTATATAAACCTGATATCCTATACTCATCTACATCAAACACCACATTACTGCACCATGCTAAATATACACTGGCACAGCTTCAGGCATTCCCTGCCTTGGGATGTGCTCTGATTAAACTCTGACTCAAATGGTGTCTGAGCAGAAACCCATTTGCACTTAGCACTTGCAAGGTGTCATTGGATAGCACTCTTCTCTCTCCTCTGAGTCCGAAGGCAGTGGGTTTGAGTCCCATTCAAAGTCTTGAGCTCAAAAATCTAGGCGCTCACTCCAGTGCAGTGCTGAGGGAGTGCTACACTGTCGCAGGTGCCATTTTTCAGAAGAAATGTTAAAGCAAGGCCCCGTCTGCCGCCTCGAAGAGTGTCCTGGCAATCTGGCCAATGTTTATCGCTAAAACATCTGGTCACTTAACTATCTGCTGTGTGGGAGCTTGCTGTGCACAAATTGGCTGCTGCATTTCCTACATTACAATAGTGACTACACTCCCATCTGACAGTGCAGCACTCCCTCAGTACTCCACTGGGAGTGTCAGCCTCGATTTATGTGCTCAAGTCTCTGAAGTGGGGCTGGAATCCACGACGTTCTGTCTTGGGTTAGAGTGCTGCTCACTGAGCCACGGCTGGGAATTGAACCATTAAAGAGTGGCACCACAAAGGTAGGACACAGGAGGACTTTCCTCAAGCAAATCTGGAGAGGTTGGGGGATAAAAAGCTGCAGTCAGTGTGAATGTTGGTAACTTTAACCAGGGTAGAAATGGAGTTGTTGGAGTGGAGGGCAGGCTTTGAAAGGATGGTGTGACCACGGCAGTTTTGAGATGTAAGAGTCTGAACGTTGGACTGAACAGAGGTAAATAAATTCTGGGTCGGAATAGGAAGTCGCAGATGAGTCTGAGGCCAAGCTGGCATATATTGTTGGGTTCAGGGCTAGGATAGAAAGAGGCCATGGTGGGGTATGGGTTTTTAAGGGCAAGGGAGTCACTTCATGTAAGAAACTGAGGCAGTAGCCTGACCATTTCTGTTTTATAGGTGAAGAGTGTAATGGGATCCTCACTTGGTTCTGTAGGCAGAGAGGATGAAAGGTGGCGCAGTGGTTAGCATCGCAGCCTCACAGCTCCAGCGACCCGGGTTTGGTTCTGGGTACTGCCTGTGTGCAGTTTGCAAGTTCTCCTTGTGACCGTGTGGGTTTCCTCCGGGTGCTCCGGTTTCCTCCCACAGCCAAAGACTTGCAGGTTAATAGGTAAATTGGGCATTGTAAATTGCCCCTAGTGTAGGTAGGTAGTAGGAGAATTGTGGGGATGTGGTAGGGAATATGGGATTAGTATAAATAAGCATTACTAAACAACTTTAACACTGAGCAACACAGATGTTAGCACAGATGATTAAAAGCTTGGTCTAAGGTAGATTTTAAAGAACATTGTAAAGGAGGAGAGATGGGGAGGTTTAGGGAGGGAATGCCAGAGTTTAGGGCCTAAACAACTAAAGGAACAACCAGCAATGGTAGAGTGAAGGAAATTGGGAATGTACAAGAGAATGATGCAGCACAGAAGGAGGCTATTCAGCCCATCATGCCTGTGCTGGCTCTTTGGAAGAGCTATCCAATTAGTCCCACTCCCCTGCTCTTCCTCATAATTGAGACCAGAATTGGTAGAGCGGAGATATCTGAGGCGATTACAGAGATGGAGAGGGATGAGGCAGTGGAGGGATTTGAAAACCAGGGTGAGAATTTTAAGATTGAGGCATTGCCAGACCCGGAGCCAGTATAGGTGGATAGGATGGTGCGAGTTAGAACACGGACAGCAGTTTTGGATGAGCTCAAATTTGTGCAGCTTGTGTTATAACAGCAATTCCACAGCCATTTTTACAAGAGCTAGGCTGCACAAATAGCACTGAAATGGCTGGCCATTGTCTTTGTTGCATTGTCGTGTGTTTGTGCTTCGAAATGCATATCCGTGCCATCGCTAAAATTGCCTATTTCCGTCTCTAACGTTGCCCAACTTCGCCCCACCTCAGCTCATTTGGTACTGAAAGCCTCATCCATGCCTTTTTACCTCTAGACTCGACTATTCCAGTGCACTCGTAACCTGCCTCCAATGTTCTACCCTCCATAAACTTGAATGTGTCAAAGACTCTGATACCATATCCTAACTTGCTCCAAATCCCATCACCCCTCTGCACATTGATTTGTATTGGCTCCTGGTTGAGCAACACCTCAATTTTTAAATTTCTCATCATTGTTTTCAAATCCCTCCATATAGCCTTCCTGAGCTCTCTAACCTCCTCCAGCCGCCGCCTCCGATATCTGCATCCCTCCAATTCTGGCTACTTGAGCATTGCCGATTTTAACCGCTCCACCATTGGCGGCCGTGCCTTCAGCTGCCTGAGTCCTAAGCTCTGTGACTCCCTCCCTAAACCTCTCTGCATCTCCGCCTCTTTAAGATGCTGCTTTAAAACCAATCTGACCAAACCTTTGGCTGTCGGCCCCATTATCTCTGTCGCTCAGTGTCAAATTGTCTTTGATAACGCTCTTTGGGAATGTCATGCTAGGCCCCCATCTGCCAAGAATGAGGCACATTAGTTTTGTCATGAACATTGATTTTTAACTGTTGTTGGAGTGAGGAAATGACTTGTTAAACAGATCAGCCGTGGCTGAAAAGAAAATATACATACTAACAGACATCGAAGGTGAGGAAGTGTAATCCAGGGCCTGCTAAGGAGGATACAATCCACAAGGGCCAGGGCTGGTTAAACCAGCTGGTCACATGACTATCTGGCTGTTCCAGAGTTTTCTTTTGAACTGGCCGCAGACAGTTTTAAGGCAGAGTGTCTGTTTGCTCCTGGACTGAAGATCTCTCCTGTCTGCTCCCATCTCTTTCTCACAAGCCTCTGGATACACTGTAGACATGTGAACCCCAAGAGATAAAAGTCTCCTACAGCGAGCAAGGTTTAAGAAGAATACTGGGCCCCAACGAAAAGCAAGATCAAGGACTCTACAGTGAGCTCAAAGAACCGGAACAACAACTCTTCAGATATTGCCTCAAACTTTTCTACTTTATTTTTCTTCTGCTCTTTTCTGTCTCTATTTGCAGGTATGTATCGCATATGCATGCTAGCATGGGATGCATCCTGTATCCATAGGCATTAACCGAATTAGAGTTTAATAAATTTCAACTTTTCTTTAAACCGAAGAAAGCCTGTTTGTGCTGGTTTATTTGCCTTCTAATTGGAAGTGGCGCAAAAGGATCCACAAGGGAGCTAAAAACACGGTGTGTTTAAATTAAACCCTGTTACAGTAAGACCAGGTGAAAGTTGAAAGGGAACCCTAGACCTCTTTCTCACCTGGTTGTAACAGGAAGTTTAATTATGTTAAGATGCTATAGAATTGCAAGTTGTTGTTTTTGGTATTGTTGGTTGAAGAAAAACACCTGGAGAAGTGTGACTTCTTCATTTGTCTGCACCCTCTCAACTCTCCTATTCCTTGTGTCTTGAGTTCTGTTTTTTTCCCCGAGTTGCAAAAAAAAAAAAACAGGTGAAATTGCCTGGAAGGAAATCTGTCAATAATAAAGCCTGGCATATTCCCCTTCCACTGACTTCACTGAGGAGGGCAATTGGTTGGGGTGTTCATCTACTCCACGGGAGATTGTTGTCCTCCCTGAGCTCGCCTTAGGAACATAGGAGCAGGAGTAGGCCATTCAACCCATTGAGCCTGCTGCACCATTCAATACAATCATGGCGGATCATCTACTTCAATGCCTTTTTCCCACAGTATCCCCATATCCCCTTATGTCATTTGTATTTAGAAATCTGTCAATCTCTGCTTTAAACATACTCTGACTGAGCTTCCACAGCCCTCTGCCGTAGAGAATTCCAAAGATTCCACAACCCTCCGAGTGAAGAAATTTCTCCTCATCTCTGTCCTAATTTATTTTGAAATTGTGTTCCCTGGATCTAGACTCCCCTAGCCAGGGGAAACATGTTAGCTGCATCTACCCTGGCTATCCCTTTAAGTATTTTGTAGGTTTCAATGAGATTACACCTCCTTCTTCATAACTCTAGAAAAAACAGGCCCTATTTCCCTAATCTCTCTTCATAGGACAGTCCCGCCATACCGGGAACAAGTCTAGTAAACCTTTGTTGCACTCCCTCTATGGCAATAATATCCTTCCTAAGGTAAGGGGACCAAAACTGCACACAGTACTCCAGGTGCAGTCTAACCAAGGTTCCATACTATTGAAGCAAGACTTCACTACTCCTATACTCAAACCCTCTTGCAATAAAGGCTAACATACCATTAGCCGCCTTAATTGCTTGCTGCACCTGCATGTTAGTTTTCAGTGATTTATTGACAAGGACACCCAAGTCCCTTTGTACATCTATGCTTTCTAATCTTTTACCATTTAAGAAATACTCTGCACATCTGTTCCTCCTACCAAAGTGGATAACCTCACATTTTTCCACATAATATTCCATCTGCCACGTGCTTGCCCACTCACTAAGTCTTTCCAAATCCCCTTGAAACTGCTTTGCATCTTCCTCACAACACCTATTCCTACCCGGTTTTGTGTCATCTGCGACCTTGGAAATACTACATTTGGTCATTATATCCAAATTATTGCTGTAGATTGTGAACAGCTGGGGCCCAAATACTGATCCCTGTGGTATCCCACTAGTTCCAGCCTGCCGATATGAGAGTGACCTATTTATTCCTACTCTGTTTTCTGCCTGTTAACCAATCATTAATCCATGCCAGTATATTACCTCCTATCTCCTGCTTTAATTTTGCTAACCAACCTCCTGTGAGGGAGTTTATCAAAGGCCTTTTGAAAATCCAAGTATACCAGATCTACTGACTCCCCTTTATAATTCTGCTAGTAACATCTTCAAAAAACACTAACCGGTTCATCAAACATGATTTTTCATTCACAAATCTATGACTATGCCCAATCAGATCATTATTATCCAAGTGTCCATTTATCATATCCTTTAGAATAGATTCTAGCATTTTCCCAACGAATGATGTAAGGCTAACAGGTCTGTAATTCCCTGTTTTCTCCCTCCCTCCCTTCTTAAATAGTGGGGTGACATTTGCAACCTTCCAATCTGCAGGAACTGTTCAAGAATCTATGGCATTTTGGAAGAATGATCACCAATGCATCCACTATCTCCATAGCTACCTCTTTAACACTCTGGGATGTAGAATATCAGGTCCTGGGGACTTATCAACCTTCAGCCCCATTAATTTCTCCAATACAACCTTTTACTAATACTAATTTCCTTCAATTCCTCATTTTTCCCCCCCCATATCCCTTGGATCTCTAATTCTAGGGGATTTCTTGTATCTTTCTCCATGAAGACAAACACAAAGTAATCATTTAGCCATTTCTCTATTCCCCATTATAAATGTTCCTAACTCTGCCTGTAATGGACCAACATTTGTCTTAGTCAAACATTTCCTTTTTACGTACCTATAGAAGCTTTTACAGTTTGTTTTTATATTTTTTGCCAACTTGCATTCATATTCTATTCTCCCTTTCTCGATCAGTTTCTTCGTCTTCCTTTGCTGTATTCTAAAATCCTCCCAATCCTCAGGTTTACTGCTATTTCTGTCAACTTTATAGGCCTTTTCTTTTAATCTTATGCAATCCTTAACTTTCTTTTAGCTACAGTTGAACTACCTCACTTTCAAATAGAGTTTTACATTATCATATTATGGTCACTCATCCCTAAAGGTTCTTTTGCAACAAGATTATTAATGATCCCTTTCTCATGACATAATATTAGATCTAAAATAGCCTTTTCTCCAGTCAGTTCCTCAACATACTGTGCTGGAAAACCATCCTTAACACACTCCAGAAACTTGTCCTCCACAGCATTAGTGCTCATTAGGTTTACCCAGTCTATATGCAGATTAATAGCACCCCTGATTACTGTATTACCCAGGACAGCCGTGTTAGTGTGACAGGTGTACCACCCTTCTAAACGGCTTATGTGAAATCACCCAAAGTTTAAAATGACCCCAGTGAGATCAGTGTCCCACTCTACTTGGAGTGTTGCTGTGCGATTTAAAGGTATATTGTGATTGCATCAATGGGCATTGGAAACTGCTTCAAACACAAAATATCCAAAATCCAGAGTTCTTTACAGAAACCTTTTTGATTTGTTTCCTCAGATTCATTACATAGATGAATGACCTATTCCCACTAAACTGCTGACCACCCAACGTCCTATCCTGGTCCCCATGTTAGCCGATATTGTGAATGGTTATCTTTTTCACGTGTTGTCCTTCTCGCCTTTTAAATCGGCTGTCATCATTCATCATCTCAAATAACCAACTCTTGAACCCACCATCATTGCAAACTACTGTCCCATCTCCAACCTCACTTTCGCCTCCCAAATCCTTGAACATGTGGTCACCACCAAATCCGTGCCCGTCTTTCCCAGAACTCCATGTTTGAATTCTACCAATATGGTTTCCGCCCCTGTCACAGTACCGCAACCATTCTGATGAAAGTCACGAATGACATCTTATGTGACGGTGACAGAGGGTGAACTTTCCCTCCTCATCCTTTTCTATCTGTCTGCAGCCTTTGACACAGTTGACCACACCATCCTCCTCCAACACCTCTCCACTGTCCTCCAGCTGGGTGGGACTGCTCTCACTTGGTTCCATTCTTATCCATCTAATTGTTGCCAGAGTATCACTTGCAATAGCTTCACTTCCTGCTCCCACACCATTACCTCTGGTGTGCCCCAATGGTCTATCCTTGACCCCCTCCTATTTCGTATCCACATGCTGCCTCTCAGCAATGTCATCTGAAAGCACAGCGTTTAGTTTTCACCTGTATGCTGACAACTGCTCGGCTCTACCTCACCACCACTTTTCTTGACTCCTCCACTGTTGCTAAATTATCAGACTGATTATCTGACATCCAGTACTGGATGAGCAGAAATCTCCTCCAATTAAATATTGAAAAGACAAGAGCCATTGTTTTCGGTCCCCACTCCAAACTCTGTTCTCTAGCTACTGACTCCAACCTTCTCTGACAACAGTCTGAGATTAAGGCAGTCTGTTTGCCACCTTGGTATCACATTTAACCCCGAGCTGAGCTTCTGACCACGTATCCGCACCATTACTTAGACTGCCTATTTCTACCTCTATAACCTCGTCCGACTTCACCGTGTCTCAGCTCATCTGCTGAAACCCTAATTTTATGCCTTCGTTAACTCTAGACTTGACTATTTGAACATGCTCCTCACTGATCTCCCGCAGTCTACTCTCTGTAAACTTGAGGTCATCCAAAACTCTGCTGCCCATGTCTTAACTTGCACCAAGTCACTTTCAGCCATCACCCCTGTGCTCGCTGACCTACATTGGCTCCCGGTCAAGCATTGGCTTGAATTTAAAATTTTTGTACTTGTTTTCAAATGCCTCCATGGCCTCACCCCTCCCTATCTCTAATCTCCTCCAGTCCCACAACCCTCCGAGATATTTTCTCTCCTCTAATTCTGGCCTCTTGAGCATCTGTGATTTTAATCCCGCTACCATTGACGGCTGCATCTTCAGTTACCTAGGCCCTAAGCTTGAATTCCGTCCCTACACCCCTCTGCCTGTCGACCTCGCTTTCCGTCTTTAAGACACTCCTTAAAACCTACCACTTTGACCAAGTTTTTGGCCATCTGATCTAATATCTCCTTATGTGGCTCAGTGTCCTACTGTTGCATTGATATTTTGCTGCTGACAAAAGTTGTCCCAAAGATGGAGCTAATCCAAAGCCATCCTTTTAATTTACACTACACCATTTACCTAAAGCCATGTAACGGTATGCATGTTTGAGGTGTGATTGAGCTCTGGTGCTACATAAGTATTGCCCAATGATAAAAGACCAAGCTTCATCCAGTTTACCTTCTACCAGCCAATGATAATGGAGTTGTTGACAAATCACAGCAGTCAATCTCTCAGTTACTCTACAATAGACCCAGACCTGACACAAGGAAAGCTCCAGAGGTGGAGAGCTTTTGGGAATCATAGGTCTAAAATCAGTTGTTCGTCTTGAACGTGCAGGTTTCCTGTGTTTTCCAGTTGTTTACTTTAGACTATCCACGTTTTGTGGAATGCCGCTAGTTGCTTAACTGTTGCTATTCTTAAAGCAGAATGTGCCTACCAATAGTCACGGCACTTAGTACTTCACTGCGAGGCAGCACTCAGCAGTTGGCGTTGAGAACACTTTATATAGAGCTGCTGCATAGCTTCTCCCAACTGAGGCTGTCTGGGTATAAGTGGCTAGAAATGCTGTAGACTGTCTACATTTGGTAAAATAGCAAGAGCGTTGTTTAAATGCTTCATCTGTTTGGGAGGCTTGCTGTGAACGTTTCCAACTGCCTTGTTGTGGGAAGGTGAACTAAGGGATGGGAGAGTGGGAATAGCCCAGTGGCAACCACTTTAAAACTCCGGCGGTCTTGGTTGGAGGAAATTACGGCAGAATACTGGTTGCAACTCATGAAAACAGATTTGTTTTTTCCTCCTCCTTCACCCCCAACAAGCTGCCACATAAATCACCAGCTACTTCACATGGAGCCAAGTGTTAAGAGCTTACCCGTGTTCTGACTTCACTGCGGACAACTGGATGACATTCTGTCTCCAAGGTCTTCATTCTCTGAGAGTCTCTTCAGTTATTCTTAACCTGCTCCGATCCCAATTATTCAAAGACCCTAAGACCTGTATCTTTGCAATCATACAACTTTGCTGTCGAGATTTTACTTGTGGGACCCCACTGTGTCATACCTCCTGCGACTTCTCTTAAACCGTCTCTTACAACATGTGAAAAATTATATCGCAGAGAACAAATCGTGCTAGATTAAAATGTTGGGTAGCTTACTGTTTGTCTGAAGATGATTATGGAGCCAGGGTTCCAGGTCGAGTCCATTTCTGCTACACACTCTGGTCTCCTTGTGAAGGACGGGTGTGTGACAGTCATCGTTCCCTTTGTGCACTGCCCACTGTATTTGTTCCTGCCTGTGGCTTCTATTAATATGACCGACACAAGCTGAGCTCGGTGCTCAGTTTTAACAGCTGCAAATAAGGTGCTACTATTTGCACATTAATGCAATGCTCAGCTTGCTTTTGCACTGCCCTGTCTGCAGAGCTCTCCAGAGCCCTGTCTGCAGCACAACTTGCTCTTCAGCCATATCAGGGCATGAAGTAAATGTCGTTTGTGCCCAGTGAGGAGTCTTTCCATCTTTGAGAGTTCTGAGCCATGGAGAAAGTTTAAAACCTTGGTCCCTCTAATTCGCAGAAGTCCCTGAGCTGCTGACACTAACAGATCTCGGGTTATGACTCAGGACATGAGGCAACGGCGTCAAGAATAGCCCTGTCCAAAACTCCAGCTCCAAGAAATCCAAACTGGGCAAGCCAGCGAGCAAGAGATATCAATTAGTACTAGGTGGCCTGGCTTTACTGAAGTACATACATGCTGCAGTGTGAGGACTCAGCCTCCCCCCACTCATGGTCTAGTGGCTAAAGAAAATAGTCAAGAAGAGTTTGAAACTTGTCCAAATAATCTTGTGTGCAGCAAAATAATTTAGCGATTCAAATTATCACTCTCTGAATTTGTTGTCTGGATTTTATTTTGACAACACAATTAAAATGCAAATAAAGAAAATTTTAAATGGAAACTTTATTTTTCCTATCTTCTGTAGCTCTGCACCAAAAAACTTTTTTTTTCTCTTATACCCCCCCCCCCCCCCCCCCCCAACCTGGGTTAAAGTACTAATGGGGAGGGGCGAGGCCATCCAATATCTCTGTAACCTTCTCCAGCATTGCGAGGTCTCTGCACTCCTCCAGTACTGGCCTCTTGCGCATTCCCAGTTTTAATCACTGCACCTTTGGCAACAGTGCCTTCAGCTGCCATGCCCCGAAGCTCTGGAATTCCCTCCATTAATGCTTCTACCCCTCTATCTCTCAAAGAACAAAGAACAGTACAGCACAGGAACAGGCCATTCGGCCCTCCAAGCCTGCGCCGATCTTGATGCCTGCCGAAACTAACACCTTCTGCACTTCCGGGGCCCATATCCCTCTATTCCCATCCTATTCATATATTTGTCAAGATGTCTCTTAAATGTCGCTATCGTATCTGCTTCCACCACCTCCCCTGGCAGCAAGTTCCAGGCACTCACCACCCTCTGTGTAAAGAACTTGCCTCGCACATCCCCTCTAAACTTTGCCCCTCGCACCTTAAACCTATGTCCCCTAGTAACTGACTCTTCCACCCTGGGAAAAAGCTTCTGACTATCCACTCTGTCCATGCCGCTCATAACTTTGTAAACCTCTATCATGTCGCCCCTCCACCTCCGTCGTTCCAGTGAAAACAATCCGAGTTTTTCCAACCTCTCCTCATAGCTAATGCCCTCCAGAGCAGGCAACATCCTGGTAAACCTCCTCTGTACTCTCTCCAAAGCCTCCACGTCCTTCTGGTAGTGTGGCGACCAGAATTGCACACAATATTCTAAGTGTGGCCTAACAAAGGTTCTGTACAGCTGCAGCATGACTTGCCAATTTTTATACTCTATGCCCCGACCGATGAAGGCAAGCATGCCGTATGCCTTCTTGACTACCTTATCCACCTGCGTTGCCACTTTCAGTGACCTGCGGACCTGTACGCCCAGATCTCTCTGCCTGTCAATACTCCTAAGGGTTCTGCCATTTACTGTATACCTCCCACCTGCATTAGACCTTCCAAAATGCATTACCTCACATTTGTCCGGATTAAACTCCATCTGCTATTTCTCCACCCAAGTCTCCAACCGATCTGTATCCTCTGACAATCCTCATCATTATCCGCAACTCCACCAACCTTTGTGTCGTCCGCAAACTTACTAATCAGACCAGCTACGTTTTCCTCCTCCATTTTTATATATACTACAAACAGCAAAGATCCCAGCACTGATCCCTGCGGAACACCACTAGTCACATCCCTCCATTCAGAAAAACACCCATCCACTGTTACCCTCTGTCTTCTGTGACTGAGCCAGTTCTGTATCCATCTTGCCAGCTCCCCTCTGATCCCGTGTGACTTCACCTTTTGCACCAGTCTGCCATGTGGGACCTTGTCAAAGGCTTTACTAAAGTCCATATAGACAACATCCACCGCCCTTCCCTCATCAATCATCTTCGTCACTTCCTCCTTGAAGGCACTCCTGTAAAATCTACCTCTGTGAGCAAGCATCTGAATGTGGCTCAGTTTCAAACTTTGATCACGCTCTTGTGAAGTTGATTTTTATTCGTTCGTGGGATGTGGGTGTCGCTGGCAAGGATAACGTTTATAGCCCATCCCTTATGGCGCTTGTGAAGGTGATGGTGAGCCGCTTTCTTGAGCCACTGCAGTCCATGTGGAGTAGGTACCAACAACAGGTGAAGGAACAGCGATTATAGTTCCAAGTTGGGATGGTGCATGCCTTGGAGGGGAACTTGGGTGGTGTTCCCATGCATCTGCTGCCCTTTTCCTTCTAGGTGGTAGAGGTCGCGGGTTTGCAAGGTGCTGTCTAAGGAGCCTTGGTGTGTTGCTTGCAGTGCATCTTGTAGATGGTACACACTGCTGCCAGTGTGTGTCAGTGGTGGAGGGAGTGAATATTTGTGGATGGGTTGCCAATCGAGCGGGCTACTTTGTCATGGATGGTGTTGAGCTTCTTTATTGTTGTTGGAGCTGCACCCATGCAGGCAAGTGGAGAGTATTTCATCAAACTCCTGACTTGTGCCTTGTAGATGGTGGGCAGGCTTTGGGGAGTCAGGAGGTGAGTTACTCGCTGCTGGATTCCTAGCCTCTGACCTGCTCTTGTGGCCGTGGTATTTATATGGCATGGGATGAGTTACTGTGTAGTAGTGGGCAGGTGCTGTAGTCACACAAGAACCTAATGCTGTAGAGGTGCAGAGTCAGGGGTCTGAAGGAGCACACTTATGGGATATGATTATTTCTGGGTGGGGAGAAAGGGGACAGAGCATTTCATGTTTCTTTATTGGAATGGGAATTTTGGTTCTGAATTTGAGTTTCTAATATTTCATTTTTTCTCTTTCACCATTTGTCCCTGCTTGGGTCAGGTTTGATGTGCCCTGGTCATCATTCAGTGGTTACTAGGGTATGGAATTCTTCATCTGTGACCCTTGACGATATCACTGATTATTCAACAGCAGGAGGCATTACAGTTGATCCTGTTGACACACAATGTTGAAGGGCAGGAAAAGGCAGCTGGACCATCAAGCCTGCCCCATGGCACAGTGACTGGACCACCTTGACCACACCTCCCTTCTCCTCCTCCCCCCCCCCCCCCCCCCCCCCCCCCCCGCAGCCATTAAACCACCTGGGAGGGGCGCAAAAACCCAGGGCTAACAAAGGCAAAAATGCTCTTGAAATTTCCTCTCTGACCCCTCAGTTGGTGATAACTGGTCCGGGAGATCACATGGACCAAGCATCATCTGTAAGGACACTTCTCCTAATAGGATGAGATAAAGCAGGGTGGGAAGAGGTTTGTGTGGCGCATAAACACTGGCATGGGCCAAATGGTCGTCCTCTGTGCTGTGCATGTAATGGTCCGTTCATGTGTGTGTGCGCGCCATAGTGCTTGCGAGGGTAATGGACGGAGCCGAAAGCACTTGCACGCAGGTCGCCAAGGAAGTCGTGAACAATCTCGGGTTAAGGCCACCAAGACCCTCTCCTTTCGACGCGACACCGCTGGAAAGGGGGCAGGGCTGTGTCTGAGAAGCTGGGGCACATGATTCAACATAAATGAGACACGTGGAGTCCAGTTTGCTGAAGATTTTAAACCGGTTTATTACAGCTAAACTACTATATACAGTACAGAGCAAACTATTTACAGAACCTTCCTCTAGGTGTTACAGTTGCAGAGTGACTCTGGCTTGTAGTCACATGGCTACATTCTGGTACTTAGCTCATTAACATACTAAGATCTTAAAGGGTCATCACTCTTAAAGGCAGTCATACAACAGTGCATTCTGTAAAATTGGTGCTGCAGTCTGGTGGGAACCCATGATTTCAGATGTTCTGCTGACCCGCGTCAGTACTGGCGATGATCGAAATTCCTTCTCTGTTCCAGACGGGTTGACACTTTTCAAGAATCGCGGTACTCGATGACGAGCGCTAAGTTTTTCCATCCCAGGCCCTTCAGTGGTGGTGCTGGTGATGGCTGACTTGTAGCTGAAGAACTTGGGATATACCCTGTGGGCTCTCCCAGGCCCCTGACTGGCTGCACAACTAGTTCGGTACTTTTTTCCCCCCCCCAAAAAACAATTAGATGAATTAATTTCTCCAATTTGCTCAACCCTTGGTGTCCCAGATGTTCTCCTGCTGTTTAATTGGATTATATTTAGTTGGAGTTGTCAGAAGCTCACATTCCAGGGCTATCGGGTTACTTTCCCCTAGGCGGTCTCCTTTTTAGAGCTGCCCTGACTGGAAGCAGCAGATAACTGGATTTTATCTCTGCTCCCTGTACCTCAGGCAGGAGAGTTGCTTTATTTAATGTTTACTTTTATTTTAAATTAAAAAGAGGACTACTTCTTTGGAAAGGAACGAGAAAGGCTAAACTTTGGAGTGGAACCGATCGGAATATCCATGAATATGAGCATGATGCTGCCAGAACCAAACTTGCTGTTGGCGAATGGGCTGATTCTGCCCAGCCGTCCCTTAAAACCCCAGAAGAAATCTAAAAAAGCTTCTGTTTTCTTTGAGGTGGAGATCTTGGACGCGAGGACCAAGCAGAAGCTCACCTTTCTGGACAAGGTAAGCGCAGTTTTGTTATGTGTGTTTTAAGCAATAAAATACATGTTGACAAACTGTTAACTGGTGGGGAAGGCATGTTTATTCGATGTGTGTTTGCACCGGCAACCAACCCATCACCGGGATTTCGCCCTGGTGTATACGGACTCCTGACTGAGCCCAGGTTTCGGAGGGACATTTGAGTGACATATGTTACATGGCCAAAATGAGATGGTTTTCCTTGGAGCAGAGAAGGCCAAGAGGAGAAAATCATGGAGGGTTTTGATAGAGTAAGGAGAAACGGTTTCCAGTGGCACAAGGGTCAGTAACCAGTGAGCACAGATTTAAGGTGATTGGCAAAATAACGAGTGACATGTGGAAGCTTTTTGTTTACGCAGCAAGTTATCCGGAATGCGCTGCCTGAAAGGGCGGTGGAAGCAGATTCAATGGGAATTGGATAAATACTTGAACAGTAAGTTTGCAGGGCTATGCGGCAAGAGCAGGGTGAGTGGGACTAGGTCTACCAAAGAGCTGGCACAGGCATGATGGGCAGAATGGCCACCTTCTGTGCTCTAATGTTCTAAGACTGAATCTAGATTTATGCTGCTCTCTTAATTAATTGGTTTGCCCCATACAATACTGAAACATCCCAGCATTGCCTCTCTTCACTAGGTTTCAGTGACTACGATGCTGCTTGTTTTGAGAGCGAATGGGAGTAGCTGGAGATCTCTTTAGCTTGCCAATGGAGGCCAGTCTGTCAGCTGGGAGTCTTGGGTCTGTGAGCGAGAGAGGGCGTGATGTTGATTTAAGTGGCTTTACCTCGTGGTCATCTTGATCTATTTGCAGGGTCTTGAATGCCATCCTGTGTCTGAGGTCAGCGGAGGTCACGTGGGGACCCTTGTCCTGAGGTCATTTAAGAAGCGTCCTGCCAGGGAAGTCTATCTAGGCGTCAGCGGTCTGTGGTGCTCCCTGGAGGCTGTTCACACACTCAGCTTGCCAGACGGGTGTCTGTCATTGCTTCTACTGGTGCCAGAGAAGGGCCTTCAGCTAATGACTTTGCCCTTCTATGCCCATTGTAGAGGGCACCAGATTAGCCTTGTTTTTACTATTCACTCTTGACAGTGAACAATGTAGAAATTACTGGAACAAGTGTGTGTGTGTGGTGGTATGAAGATGGATGTCGCTGCCTGACCAGCCTTGCTCAGCAAGGTGTGCAGGAATGAACTGTAGGGAATAGGAGGATCCCAAGTCTGATCAACAGGCTTTGAGATTGGCAGCTGGTCAGTGGTGCAAGTCTGCCATTAGTCAGTCAGACAGTCAGATTAACCGAATCCTTCCAGGCTTTGACTAAGTGGCTGTCCGTGGTAGCAGCATCCCCAAGGCAGCAATGGCTCTGTGTGGGTGACTGACTGGACAAACAAGACAGTCGAGCAGTCCTAATGCTGCTGGAACACCCGATTGGCTGGCGAGAACTCGATCATGTTTGGCACAGAGCCATTCATTGTTAAGTCTTATCTCCACCTGCTGGGGAAGGATGTCATACCCATCTTGTGGAGCAGCCTTGATATGATAGAAGTGGAATTCTCCTGAGCTCAGGGGGTGGGTGCAAGTTATGAATCTCACATACCCATTGTAGGCCTGGCGACACCAGCCATCTTTACATTGGCTGCCCTTTTATGTTGTGAGCTGTAGAATGTATCTTCTTCTGCTCCCTGGTAGAGCAGGAGGACACTATACTGTACAGATGTTTCAGGAGAGGCCCGCCAGCTTCTCTTCCCACCGCAGCATGTACCTCCCTGTTGTAACACTGCTGTGCTCTTTGATCTGACGCTGTACATATCCCAATTTCTCCTGCAGCCCTTGTGCGTTTCCCGAGCTTGTTGGTAGATATTGGGTGAAGGGGAATGGTCCGTGTGGTCTTCCCCTTCGAAAGAAAGCAAGCCCTGTATATCTGTCGGGCCTTTTCACAATTTCCAAATGCATCTCAGGAAAGAAATGAAGTCATTTTTGAAGTGTAGTCACTGTTGTAATGTAAGAAATGCAGCAGCCAGTTTGTGCACAGCAGGTTCCCACAAGCAGCAATGTGATCATGACAAAATCATCTGTTTTCTAGGTGTTGCTTGAAAGATAAATGTTGGTCAGGACACATTGTGAATATTCCAGTCCTAGCCAGCGTTTCGAGTCGTGATTTATTTTCAAAGAAAAGGGGCGTCTCGCTACTACCTGCCCTGTTGTGTAACCCTTTTCCCATGTTGCTGATCTGATTTCATGGGTTCAGCTTGTGCTGGTTGCAGTGTGCGTGCTCTCTGCTCAGGAGCAGATACTGGCATAAGTGGAGTTTTGTTTTTCATCTCTCTCCTTTACAACTATGTTCCTGCACCAGTGCCAGCCTCTAAATTGAACTCCCTTGGTGTGTGATTCACACTGATCTGAAAGACAGGATTCTGCTGGAGTGGGGAGGGGTTGAAGAATTGACTGGTCTTGGTCTTGCTGGAATCCAGATTCTGCTTTTAAAACTGCTCTCTTCTTTGAGTCTCCCCCACAGTCAAAAGTTAGTTGAGATTCTCGCTCCTGAGCATTCGTGCTTTGTGATTTCCTGTAGGGCCGGGATGTGCTGACCTACCCCACACCACTAACTTTATCTCCTGTTAACCAATGTTGCAGCAGGATCCTAGGTTTGAGCCCCAGCTGAGCCATGTTAACTGATCTCTGATGCGATGCAGGGTGTTGGTGCTGCAGTTAGACTCCGAGTCCCTGGGCTGAGAGGTTGAAAAGTCAGCTAAGCTTACTGGTCCAGCCTGCTGCCCTGCGACTGCTGGAAAGTGCAGACTGTGAGGATCATGCTCGGGTGGGATGCACCCCTTGGTTAAATAGCTCAAAAGTCTGGCCTGGGGCTCTGCATCACCAGATCTAATTTAATTTTAAACTAATACACCACAGACTCTGAAGGGTGTCTGTTAGTGTGGAAGCTGAATTTGGTTGTGGATTTTTTTTTTTTGTCTTCACAATAGAACTCGGGTGTGTGTTTTTTTTGTTGAAAAACAGGTGGAGCCAAATGCCACGATTGGGGAGATCAAGGTGATGTTCCACAAGAACCGTAAGTATTCGCCTGGATTGATCCTTATAATCAGCGAGGCATAAACCAGAGTCTTATTCCTTAAGAAATTAATTCTACTTTTTTTTTATTATTGAGTTTCTCTTGATGCTGCTGTTGATTTTTAACCTGGCAGGGAGCCTGTCAACTGGCCTTTACCCTGGTGCCCTGTTTAGTGCTCTGTGTGGGGGGGGGGGGGGTGGGGGGTGAAGGGTCAAAGGGCAGCAACAGCAATGCCATGCCAACTGGGGTCAGCTGGCTCAGTACAGAGCAAGGATCAAACTTTAGGTTACTACAGCCCAATGTCACAGGGCAGCATCAGCCAGTATTTTCTAAATAAGCATGTGGCATCAGTTGTCCTTCAGATGTTGGGTACGCTGGCACTAAGACCCAGAGCTGAATAAAGCAATCTGCACTATATGTAATGAGTTTTTCTCCGTTAATGTAGGGTACAGTCCACAATATTTCCAAGTTTTGTGTCATCTGCAAATTTCAAAATTCATCTGATCATGTTCTGTATTGGGGCCCCTATCTGACTCTCAACATGAGATCTTCACATAACCTTTTACAGTTGGGATGCTTCCTGGATTTTTTTTTTTAATAATCCTGCGTTTAAAAAAAAAACAGATTTTTCCTCATGTCGCTGTTGCTGTTTTTGCCAATCACCTTAAATTGGTTCTGGATCCTTCCACCCAAGGGGAACAGTTTCTCCCTATCTACTGTGTCCGGACCCCTCCATGATTTGAACACCTTTATCAAATCTCCTCTTAATCTTCTCTTCTCCAAGGAGAGCAACCCCAGCTTCTCCAGTCTCTCCACATAACTGAAGTCCCTCATCCATGGAACCATTCTCGTGAATCTTTTTTGCACTCTGTCTAATGCCTTTACACAGTGGCGCAGTGGTTAGCACCGCAGCCTCACAGCTCCAGTGACCCGGGTTCAATTCTCAGTACTGCCTGTGTGGAGTTTTCAAGTTCTCCGTGTCTGCGTGGGTTTCCTCCCACAGCCAAAAGACTTGCAGGTTGATGGGTAAATTGGCCATTATAAATTGCCCCTAGTATAGGTAGGTGGTAGGGGAACATAGGGACAGGTGAGGATGTGGTAGGAATATGGGATTAGTGTAGGATTAGTATAAATGGCCGGCACAGACTCGGTGGGCCGAAGGGCCTGTTTCAGTGCTGTATCTCTAAAATCAAATAAAATCTAAACCCTTCCTAAAGTGCGGTGCCCAGAATTGGGCACAGTACTCCAATTGAGGCCAAGCCAGTATTTTATACAAGTTATCATGACTTCCTTGTTTTTGTGCTCTGTGCCCCTATTTATAAAGCCCAGGATCCCATATGCTTTATCAACTGCTTTCTCAACCTGTCCTGCCACCTTCAGTGATTTGTGCACATATACCCCCAGGTCCCTCTGCTCCTGTACCCCCTTTAGCGTTGTACCCTTTAATTTATATTGCCTCTCCTTGTTTTTCCTACCAAAATGAATCACTTCACGCTTCTCCATTAAATTTCATCTGCCACATATCTGCCCATTCCACCATCCTGCCCATGTTCTCTTGAAGTTTGTCACTATCCTCCTCACAGTTCACAATATTTCCAAGTTTTGTGTCATCCGCAAATTTCAAAATTGTGCACTGTACACCCAAGTCAAGGTCATTAATATTGTTGCGACCGAGGTGGGAGGAGTGCACTGTTAATTCAGTCCCACTTCTCCACAGGTCACAGCATATCAATACATTTTCCCACTTCCTGAAACAGCCAATTGGATACTGTATTTGTCCCCAGAATAAAGCACACCAACCAGGTTTCTTTAATAAACAACAGGTCTTAATCAATGAAGTAAATATATATGCAAATTGAAATAGTGAAGCCTCTTATTTTTTCCCTAGCCCTCACGCACATGCACATACATCCAAAAACTGGTTAACCGGTTAAAACGAAAGGATTTTTGTTTACAGCTGTTACAAAGAAATAGAAGGAATATAAATAACTTGGACTGCATAGAAGATATGGAAGTCCTTTGTTTTGGCGAGTTTCCCAAAGTCGAATAGGTGGCTGCCCCTACGGATCTTTTCAGGCGATGTTGATGAACAGTCTGCTTGGGTAGACGTTCAAAGTATTTCAACTACAGAAGGCTTCACATAGGTCTTCCATCAGGTGTGCAGGAACAGAGGTTTCAGTTCTCACACATTTGGTGCTAAGTCCTTTTCAAGATGCAAAGTTTCTGCAAACATTCAGGATGTCTTAAAAATACAGGACGCAACAGCACAACTTCATGCAGGCTTTTGCTTTTCAAGGGCAGGGATTCTTCAGAGGAACAGTGGTCTGGATTTTCTTCTTCTGGCAGGTCAATATGCAGATCTCCAACTGCCTCTTTTAGTCCAAAAACCAGCTGGCTTTTAACAGTTCAATGTGAAACTAAACTTTTTCCAGACAAGTCCCATGTTCGTAAATTCTGCCTCGTCACAACACAAAATAGCTCTTAAGTCAAACCTCCTGCAATGTTTACTTGAAATCGCGTGCTTTTCGGTAAAATCTTGTTTACTGGTCAACCTTTTGTTGAACTTCCTTTTAAAAAAAAAACACCCAGTTAAGCCTCTTCAGTTTTAAAATATAGATTTCAGATGAATCAGTGTCCACAATCCAACTATAATTTCTTAAGACATATTTTACACAGCAAAAGCACTCCAGTAACTGTGTATATATCCCCAAACACTGGGGAACCCAACTGTTCACAACTATTCCCTGATTCCTAGGGCACTCTTTCTCGAACAGTAGATAGCCATTGGGAGTGGGAGCCCTGGCTGAACTCATTTTGCTTTTATCAGGGACTCGGGGTCTGTTGTAGCGCCCCCACCACCCCAAGCTCAGCAGCTGGAATCCAGGGACGAGTCAGATCTGGGGTGAAATCGTGGGCTTTGTGGTCTTTGTCTGAATACAACACTGGATGGGAAAGTGAATCTGTCAGTGGTTTATTTACGGTCCCGGCGCATATAGTGTGCAGATGGGATTTTCCTACTATACGCTATGGCCAGTGTGACAGATATGACACCCAGGAACCTAGAGTGGTAGAAAGAATTGGGACTTGCTGTACTGTTAACTGAGTGAGTGATGCTCTTAACTGGCGAAGTCTTCAGTGTTCAGAGCCTCGCCTGGCATAAGATGCACGCTCAGCTAGTTTGCCTTAAGATTTCTATAAGTTCTCTCATCTATCCCATGACAATACTTCCCCTTCAAGGGCATTGAAGCTAAACATTAAGTTCCAATCTGTAGAGGACTAAAACAAAATTCCTGGAACTCTCTGAAGTAAACAGAGCACTTATAACACTATAATCCATAACTTTGGAATAACGCTAGTGCAAATAGATCATGGTTATTGTGTTTTAGCTGATATACGTGGGTGTTTTAAGTGATGGGGACTGTATATTGGCTTTTCAGTATTTTAAATTGCTGTTATTCACACTCTGGACGCTCTAATGTGAAGATAAGTGATAATGCACTTGGCCTGCTCTTCTGTTTCAGATGCTCAGTGGTATCCTGCCAGGCAGTCCATCAGGCTGGACCCAAGTAAGTTTATAAATCAATCACACATTTCAATAGCACTTGCACTGCTGCTTGGTGCCCACCCTAATGCCCTGGCAGCTGCACTGTGTGGTTACTCTGGCAGTGCCACCCTGTGCATCCCTAGCCTTGGCTGTGCCACCTGTGCCAAAGCTTCCTGGGGTTCCTACAGGAAGACTGCATCAGTAGTTTGGATTGGACAGTCTTGCCCTTGTGATGGATGTCCGCAGCTTTTAATCACCAGCTGACTTCAAAAAAAAAAAAATCACTCTGGTGAATCGTCTTTTATGAATCCATGCTGTGATGGCCCATTAGTGTTCCACTGCACTGTAGTACTGTTCTTGTCTTCATGGGAGCGTCTCCTTCAGAGGGTGCAGCACAGATTTACCAGAATGTTATTGGAGCTAAAAGGGTTAAATTATCAGGACAGGTTGTATAGAATAGGCCTATATTTCCTTCAGTATAGAAGATTAAGGGATGATGTAATTGAGGTGCGTGAGATGATTAAAGGAGTTGATAGGGTAGATAGCGTCAAACTATTTCCTTTGGTGGGAGAGTCCAGAACAAGGGGGCATAACCTTAAAATTAGAGCCGCACCGTTCAGGGGTGATGTCGGGAAGCACTACTTCACACAACAGGTAGTGGAATTCGGGAATGCTCTCCCCAGGAGAAACTGTTACGGCTG
Source organism: Heterodontus francisci (assembly GCF_036365525.1). Taxonomy (NCBI): domain Eukaryota; kingdom Metazoa; phylum Chordata; class Chondrichthyes; order Heterodontiformes; family Heterodontidae; genus Heterodontus; species Heterodontus francisci. The sequence continues at coordinate 12,978,771 of NC_090413.1, read as the reverse complement.
AGATTGGTAGATCTTTATAGCGTAAGGGTATTAAGGGATATGGAGCATAGGAGGGTAAATGGAGCTGAGGTACATATGAGCCAGGATCTAATTGAATAGTGGAACAGGCTCGAGGCTGAATGGCTTCCCCCTGTTCCTATCTAGAAGCAGTCTGTATTCCCCAGAACTGGAGGGTGGGATATGCTGCATTAATAATGGAGTGAATAGTCTTTGTGTGATCTCACCAGATCAGGCACGATCTAATTGAATGGTGGAGTAGGCCGGAGGGGCTGAATGGCCTCTTCCTGTTCTTACTGTTACTTTGTATGGGGAATTAAGAGGGAATGGCCTTTCTCTGGGTTGGCGCAGTGTGAGATATCTCTCTTTTCCCTCTGTTTTGCAGAGGGAAAGTCACTGAGGGACGAGGAAATCTTACAGAACCTCCCTGTTGGTACCACAGCTACCCTTTACTTCAAAGACCTCGGTGCTCAGATCGGCTGGGTCACGGTAAGTTTTTTGTTGTAACCTCAGTGCTTCAGTCAGGGTTTTGGTGAGACCACATCTGAAGTACTGTGTGCAGTTTTGCTTTCCACGTTTAAGGAAGGATATACTTGCATTGGAGGCAGTACGGCGAAGGTTCACTAACTTGGTTCTTGGGTTGAGGGGATTGTCCTGTGATGAGAGGCTGAGTAACCTTGGGCCTATACCCTCTGGAGTTTAGAAGAATGAGAGGTGATTTAATTGAGACATACAAGATTCTGAAAGGGCTGAGTAGGGTGGACACTGAGAGATTGTTTCTGCTGGTCGGGGAATCTAAAATATGGGGGGCACAGTCTCCGGGTAAGGGGCAGATCATTTAGGACTGAGATGAGGAGAAATTACTACACTCAAAAGGGTTGTGAATCTTTGGAATTCTCTACCCCAGAGGGACGTGGATGCTCCATTATTGAATACACTTAAGGCTGGGATAGACAGATTTTTGGCGTCTCGGAATCAAGGGACATGGCGAGTGGGCAGGAAAGTGGAATTGAAGCCCAAGCTCAGCCATGATTGTATTGAATGGTGGAGCAGGCTTGATGTGCCATATGGTCTACTCCTGCTCCCATTTCTTGTGATCACAAATAAAATCTTTTGCTGTGTATTGTTGTACACCCTACACCCTGGAGGAGTTGGCCTTTTAAGCTTCAAAGATGTCATTGCTCCTTCCTGTCCTGCATGCTGGCAAGAATGATCTCACAGTTGGCTTTTAATTTATAGCTGTACTTTTATTAAAGAGTACACATGTTTGAGAAAATTTGGACTCCTAAATCCTTGTTCTTTTATAAAAAGAAAGATTTGCATTTATATAGCACCTTCACAATCTCCAGGCATCCCAAACCATTTTACCGCCAATATAGCACTTTTGAAGAGTAGCCACTGTTCTACTGTCGGAAATGCAGCAGCCAATTTGTGCACAGCAAGCTCCCAGAAGCAGCAATGTGATAATGAGCCGATTTTTAAAATTTTTTTTTTGATGATTGAGGGATAAATATTTGGCCAGGACACTGGGGAGAACTCCCCTGTTCGTCTTTGAAATAGTGCCGAGGGATCTTGCGTGTCTGCCTCGGTTTAACGTCTCATCCAAAAGACAGCACCTCCGACAGTGCAGCACTCCCTCAGGACTCTGCCAGCTTGGATTTTGCGCTCAAGTCTCTGGAGTTGGACTTGAATCCACAACCTTCTGATTCAGAGGCTGCATTGCTGCCACTGAGCCATGGCAGACACCACATAGTAGCAAAGAAAGTCTTGGGTTTATAACAGTACCTTATAATCTACTAAATATTTCAAAGCACTTTGTGTAAATGAAGTACTCTTGGCAAAAGTGGTTGCCATTCTGCACACAGCCAGGAGATAAATGTTCAGTTAATTTGGTGTTGGTTGAGGGAACAATGTTCTCCAGGACATTGAAAGCTCCCTGCCCTTCTTTGAATAGTCTTGCGGAATCGTTACTATCTACCTAAACAAGGAGATGGAACTTTGGTTTGATGTCTGATCTGAAGGGCATCACTGTTAATGGTTCAACCTTTTCGTATGAACATAATCTTGTGCAAACTGCTTTGATAGGCTCGTAAGTGGACTCGCCTCATTAATTGAAAGCTGCGTCTTTTACTCTCCGCTGTACTGTGTTACAGGACCCTAAGTCTAACAATTAACACAATCCTGGTGAGTTCTTTATTGGAGTGCATATATGATGCCAATTACATCTGCCAGTCTGAAAGACCAGTGTCGCTAACCTGTTTTTCTACATGGTAAACTACTGACCAGGTGTTTGTGGGATCTTGGTGAAAATTGACCGTTTTGTCCATTTTACGTAAATTACACATCAAAGTAGCTCATTGGTTGTGTTGTCTGAATTCAGGAAAAAGCAGAAAGCAGTCCCTATGAAGGTGGAAGGGGGTTCAATAGTAATTTTCAAAAGGGAGTTGGATAAATACTTGCAAGAGAGCAATTGCAGAGCTACAGAGAAAGAGCAGGGAGTGGCATTAATTGGATAGCTCTTTCAAAAAGCTGGCAGAGGCTCGATGGACTGAATAGCCTCCCTCTGTGCTCTGTGATTCAACTATATGTCTGGTGGATTGTCTCTGGCTATTCTGAGCTAACCAACCTGAAATTGAGACACATCCTTGCTAATTAAAATGCAAGTACACGGACCCTGCCAACAATACTGGACTCCCACTTCATAGATTATATGTCTCACTCCACGAGTGGGACTTGAACCCACAAATTTCTGACTCCAGCGCATGAGGGATACCCCAACTGAGCCAAGCTGGCACAAGTGGGGCACATATTTTATGTTTATAGAAGTGGAATCCGCTCCAGTGATGACAAATGACTATAAATTACACTCTGTTTTAGAAGTAGCCTTTGATGAAAAATTTACAACGTTAAAACTTAAACCAGCATAATGTATGATTAAAAGCACTTGCAGCGAATTTTGATTAGCAAGTGCATAACTGAATGTTGTAAACAAACTGAACAGAACCATGAATCCTTGGAATATTAGAATATTGGGGATTAGAATAGTTAGGTGCTTCATGGCCGGCACAGACACAATGGGCCGAAGGGCCTGTTTCTGTGCTGTATAACTCTATGACTCTATTCCATGCATGCGTGCGTATTATGTATCTGTGCAAGGAGCAACGGTTCAGTGGAGCTTCAGGTCTATGACATTTTGTCCGACCTGGAGAAAGTTACAGATGTAACACAGGCAGTGCTTTACTCACGAATGCAGATGAGACAGTGTGGAAGAGAGGCAGGCAGCCACAGTCATTGCCCCACTTCTCCCCTCCTGCCACCCCTTGGCCCTGTCCATCCTGGACCTGCAGATGGCCAACTTGGCCAGGCCCAGGAACAGACGCACGAGAAGGTCCTCTGGTTTGCTCACCTCACGCCCCCTCAATCTCCACAGTGGGCCGCCAGAGATCAGGAGTGTGTCACTGAATTGGAGCTAGATGTTGAGGAGTCAAAGAGTGGAAGTACAATGTGTGATGTGTTTTGCTTTCTCCCCTTCTAGGTGTTTCTCACCGAGTATACTGGGCCTCTGATGATCTACCTGCTCTTTTATTTCCGGCTGCCATTTATCTACGGCCCTAAATATGCTTTCACTTCGAGTCCGCACTCGGTTGTGCAGTAAGTTGAATGTTGCCTGACTCTTAGAGACAATCTTTTACTATCTGTCCAGAATTAAATGTGGGAAACCCACGCGGACTGCAGTGGTTCAAGGCCCACCACCACCACCACCACCACCTCAAGGGCAGCCAGGGATGGGCAATAAATGTCAGCCTCGCTGGTGATGCCCGAGAACTAATTTTTAAAAAGTGTTAACCTACACAGGGAGTGATGAGTGTTTATCTGTCCTTTGGGGCCACTCTGAGACCGGGTGTATGTTTTTGCTGATCTTGTCCCTATTTTTTTGTCTCCTGAAAGCTTTGACTGCACACTGCAGTACAGTTACACAGCGACTGGCTCACTCCTAACATAAGCCCAGATGCTTGAGTGTGGGCAGGCTGTGGATTTCCAATGGGACCACCTGTTGGTATCTGGGCTGATGACTCGGAAGTTGATCCCAGGAGCAACTGTTTGATGTGTTTTTGGCAATGCTGGTTAAGGGGAGAATGGGTGAATGCCCAGCTCCTCTACAAGTAATACCGTGGGATCTTCTGCATCCACCTGAATGGGCACAGCTGGTGCTGCCATCTTTCGGATCAAACAGGCCAACAGAAACCTATTGGCAAGGCTGGCATTTATTGCCCATCCCTAGTTGCCCTTGAGAACAGATTGGCTTGTTGGGCCACTTCAGAGGACAGTTGAGAGTCGCCTACATTGGGGTGGGACTGGAGTCACGTATAGACCAAACTGGGTAAGGGTGGCAGGTTTCTTTCCTTAAGGGATTTTAGTGAACCAGTTGAGAGTTTACAACAATCTGACCATCTTTGTGGTCACCTTTACTGATACCAGCATTTTATTTCTAGTTTTTTCTTTAAGGAAAAAGGTTCACATGTAATTTAAGAGGCATTGGGCACCTAACAACACACTGCTCGAAAGCAATTGTGACAGGAGCCTGAAAGAATAGCCTGTGTAATTTTTTTGATGGTGTGTTATGGGGGGGGGGGGGGGGGGGGGGTGTTACATCTTCTAAAATAAGACCAGATGGTTTTTTTTTGCAGTGAATATGGGGGTTTTGATTCTGGGTTATGTTTTATGGCATTAGTGAGGGAGAGCAGGGGTAGAATGTGGGAAAGCTGGATGGAGAACTGCACTTGGGTATTGAAGGGTTGAATGCTCTTTAGTGACTACCGACTAAATCACTGTGTTTGTTTAATGTAGTCAGTAACCCAGCAGGGTAGCAGCCATATTAAACTGCGTTCTACTAGGCTGTAGTGCTGTCTGGCGCGCATCCGCTGTTTGCGGTTAACCCCACTCTCTCTCTCCTTTCTGCAGCCTGGCCTGTATTTGTCACTCCTTCCACTACGTCAAGAGGCTGCTGGAGACACTGTTTGTGCACCGCTTTTCCCATGGCACCATGCCATTCCGAAACATCTTCAAGGTAAAAATGACCTTTCTGTGGAGCTTGCCCATCTATATAGCGCTTTTAACCTACTCGTGTTTGTTATAGACTGGCCCCACAGTTACAGTACCCTAGAGATTTTTTTTATTAATTTTATTTTTATTTTTAGATACAGCACTGAAACAGGCCCTTCGACCCACTAAGTCTGTGCCGACCAACAACCACCCAATTATTCTAACCCTGCAGTAATCCCATATTCCCTATCACCTCCATACACGAGGGGCAATTTACAACAGCCAATTTACCTATCACCTGTAAGTCTTTTGGATGTGGGAGGAAACCGGAGCACCCGGTGAAAACCCACGCAGACACAGGGAGAACTTGCAAACTCCGCACAGGCAGTACCCAGAATCGAACCCGGGTCCCTGGAGCTGTGAGGCTGCGGTGCTAACCACTGTGCCGCCTAATTACTTTGGAACAGGAGGCTGTTCAGCTCCTCGACACTGCTTCTCTATTCAGTTAGATCATGGCTGATCCTTTACCCATCTTTTCTCCATATCCCTTGATATATGTGGAGTTGAGTCCACAAACGGATCAGCCATGATCTTATAAAATGGCAGAGCAGGCTCGAGGGGCCAAATGGCCTACTCCTGCTCCTAGTTCGTATTGCCAATAAAAATCTATCAGTCTCAATCTTGAAAGCTCCTGTTGCCCCAGCAGTGCGAAGAAGTGCTTCCTGATTACAGCCCTGAACCGCCGAGCTCTTAATTTTAAAGTGATGCCCCCTTGTTCTGGTCTGTCCCACCAGAGGTGCTAGTTTCTCTCTACCTACCCTATGGAAGCCTTTGATCATTTTAAACTCCTCGGTTTACATTACTCCTCAATCTTCTATACGCAAGTGAATATAGAACAAAGTTTAATGCAGCCAACTCTCCTAATTTAACCCTTTAAGTCCCATGGCAGCCCTTCCAAACTTGTATTGCACTAGGGAGGGGTAGCAAAGCAAACTCACCAGCATTGCTAGACACTGCAGATGGTTCTGTGCCACATTTAAGTTTTTGATGTTTCCAGTGGCTGTATGTTTGGAACCAGCGACACTACTGTGGCACCCAGCACGCAGTTCAATGTAAAACCAACTGGCTCCGCTATTGGCAAAGGTCGTAGCTGAATTATAAAATTTGCGGGGCATGGGGGCGGGATGTGGAGGAATTATAATTCAGCTTTGCTAGACCTGATTTGGTATCTTCCATTTGCTGTGAGGAAATGGCTCGCCACCTTTCTGTCCTTGGGTGAGGAGAAGCTGTATTGCACATCTGACAGGGTCAGATAAATGCAGGCCAGCTTTGGACCAGCACTATCCTGGCCATTCGTAGCTCTCGCTCTGTTTTTATTTCCCCAAAATGTATTTTTATTTTAAATTAAAGATGGAAACGCTCAGCCAGTCTGGCAGTATCTGTGGAGGGAGAAACCGAAGTTAGCATTTTCATCAGAACTGGAGAAATTTGGAGATGTAACAGGTTTTAAGCAAAGACAGATGGGGAAAGAACAGAAGGGAATGTCTGTGGTGGGGTGGAGGGCAGGAGAGATTAACTGATAACAGGGATGATGATGCAGGGCAAAAAGGGATGGCAATGAGACAAGTCAAGAAACACAAGATGGGTTTCGAAGAGGTGGAAAAGCAGAAAAATCACCAATAGCTGCGGTCCCAAAAAAACTCCCAGGAAAAACAGGGGCAGAGGATATGCTGTGAAATTATTGAACTGAATGTTGAGTCCAGAAGGCTGTTAGATGCCCCATCGACAGATGAGATGCTGTTCTTTGAGTTTAGATTGCACCTCATTAGAATAATGTTAGGAGGCGGAGGAGAGAGTGGGAGTGGAATGGAGAATTATTTTCTGTTTTATTGTGGAATGTTTGAGTTGAAGTTCCTGGAAATTAACCTTGTTTTGACATTCTCAGGGTCATCAGGCAGTGTTCACTGTCTTTCCCAGCTGCAGTTACTTTTACACCTGTGGCTTGCTAGGGAAGTTCAGTGGGCATAAAGTGTCAGTGTGGAACTGGCATGAACGATGCTATGACCAGTGTTAAAGCACGACCAGCATGGGGTGAATCCATTCCCTTCCTGGCGGGTGGCATATTGTAACTGCTCATAGGAACAGGGGAGGCCATTCAGCCCCTCGAGCCTGTGCCATCGTTCAGTTAGATCATTTCTGATCTGTAACCCTTAATACCCTTACCCCACAAAAATCCATCGATCCCAGTTTTGAAATTTTCAGTTGACCCCAAGCCTCGGCAGTGTTTTGGGGGAGAGTGTTCCAGATTTCCACTCCTCCCCTTTGTGAAGAAGTGCTTTCTGCCATCACCTCTGAACAGCCTAGCTCGAATTTTAAGGTTATTTTTCCCCCTTGTTCTAGATTACCCCCACCAGGGGAAATGGTTTCTATCTACCTCGTTAAATCCTTTAATCATCTTAAGCAGCTTAATTGGATTGCCCCCTCAATCTTCTACATTCAAGGGGATACTTTATGCAACTTGTCCTGGTTATTTAACCCTTTTGGACTGAATGGAACATCAGTGCCTGCAGCTACCGAAACTACATTTTTGGGACAGTTGGTAACTTTAGCCAAAGATCATGCCTGTGGCATCCTTCTGGCACTGGGAGGTTTCGACCGGTTCAGATATGTTGATCTACACAGAATTTGATCCGCCCCCTTTAGTACATCCTCCAGATGATATCCCATTACTTGCAGAATACGTGCTGTGCAGCAGTCAGCCTGAACAGAATGACGTGAAGCCTTGAGCTGCTCACCAACCAGCTCGATTTTATAAATTGATTTACTTGGGAGCTGGTTATGAGTTTTTGTTTTAAAATGAGTGCAATGTTAAGCATTTCTAATTGTTTGAAATACATTCTCCCCTTCGACCCAGTCCCTGGCTCATGTTGGTATACAGCCCGCAGTACTCAACCCAATTAGCTGCTGCTCTTGTATAAGTGCAGCTAGGCAGTGGCAGGCTGTTCAAATGTGAAGGGCATCGTGGCCAAGCCACACGGAGCTTTGAGTAGTTGCCATTGAATAGCAATTAGAAGCACAAACACTGTGTGACTGGAATGTTTCTTTGTCCCCCTTCTCTTGGGCTGACTAATGTCCATCTTGAACATGGGAAAATCCATCATCTATACCCACACAGCACCCTGGCCCTCAGCAGTACCACCATCACAGAATTTGCTGCCATTGCTGTTTTGGTGGGTGGATGGTCCTCTCTCTGTCTCTCTGTCTGTGTCTCGCTGTCAGAGCAGGAACAGCAGTTTCTGAACTGTGGACAGGTTTGGGGTTTTCCTGCGGGCTTTTTTTAAAAAAAAAGTAGTCGGAACCAGCCGGTAAACCCTGAATCTGTCCCAAGTTCAGAAAGTGCTGTTCTCCCTCTCGGCTCCTGTCAGCTGTGAAACTGGGTTGCGGGTTTTTTTTTTTAAACAGCTTCTTAGATAACAGCCACTTCCGGAAGAGGAAGCCAATGGGAAATTTCTCATCCCTGAAATTACCAGTCACGCACTTCAAAATTTTTACCACGGACGCATTGCTGACCTCTGCCGCCACCTTGTCCGCGAAGCTTTTTTTTTCAAGAACTAAAACAAGTCGATGTGCTTGCAGGTAGGATGATCCCAGTTGGATGAGCTGGCAGTTTACCAGTGCTGTGCTGTTGGGGCTGTGTTTCTATCAGGCTAAGGTCAAGCAGTATCCCCGCACGCACTCTGGGGTCAGTAAGCCTCCACTTCGACAAAATGCACCTTCCTGTTCTAGGCTTGGGTAAGTGGTATGTATTTCTGAAAGGGAGAGCGAGTGTACTCCCCATATTGGGCAAGCCGAAACCCTATCTTTGTGGATTTTGTAGATTCTTGAGCATTTTGTGCTTGTGTGTGTGTCCGGCACCCGGATGAGTTTCGATCAGGTTTGTCGTTCCACTCATTCGGTGCTGTTAGGCTGAGGACGCAGATTAATTCAACAAACTGTCTGTCGCGGCTTTGGTAAGGAGTCCTGTTCAACTCTTGGTTTCCCTCCTGTTTTAGAATTGCACCTACTACTGGGGTTTCGCAGCCTGGCTGGCGTATCACATCAACCACCCACTCTATACACCTCCCGGTAAGTCATGCCCTGCATTAATGGACTGTGAATCAAGGTGCCAGTGTGTGGGGCTACCAGTCTGCCCTGCCCTGAAATGTGGTAGTTGTTGCTGCTCCACTCATGACAATAGTGCACCTTGTGTCATGGGTGGGTGTGCTGGGTAGACTCGACCTGGCAAAGATGGTGAGCCTCGTTCACAAATGTTGAGAAGGTCGGCATTGCCCTGGCACGTTAGTGAGACACACAGATCAGCAGTGTCCATTGCCTTCTCTTCCCTCCACCGATTCACCGTGGCTGCAGTGCAGGACCAGTTTTGCCCATACCCTGGGAAGAAAATAAACCAGATCTGATCTTTTTTGGTTAAGGTTTGAGGAAGGATGGCCCCGTGGTTCCATTTCCCAGTTGCTACCCTACTCGTAACTGTCTGGTGTGTGCTTGAGGGCTGGGTTAGGGTGGTTATAAAGCCTTCTGTGATCAAATAGTCTGACACTTGCTGACTGAGCTCACATGAAGAATGGCTACTTTGGCCATATGCCCCTCAGGGAATGCTGCGTTCCTCTAACACTGATCTCCTGTGAATCTCCCACTCCCTTCACCCACAATGCCTTAAGCTAGATCCTAAAGTCTGGAATTCTCTCCCTAAACCTCTCCACATCTCTGCCTCACGCTCGCTGCCCCGTGCTCTCGCGCTTTCTCTCCCTCTTTCTACCCCCCCCCCTGGTTCTGCCAGGGGGCACAGAGCTCCAGACCTCATTACAGCTTGGTCCAAGCATGGACAAAAGAGCTAAATTTCAGAGGCAAAAGATGAGGGTGACTGCCCTTGAAATTGAAGTCAGTGGGAATCTGAGAAAAATCTCCACTGGTTGGACTCGTACCTAGCACAACGGAAGATGGTTGTGGTTGTTGGGAGGCCAATCATCTCAGTAGCAGGACATCGCTGCAGGAGTTCTGCAGTAGTTTCCTAGGCCCAACTATTTTTAGCTACTTCACCAATGACCTTCCCTCCATCATAAGGTCAGAAGTGTCATTTACTGAGGATTGCACAATGTTCAGCACCATTCTCAACTCCTCAAATACTGAAGCAGTTCATGCCCACATGCAACAAGACTTGGAAAGCATTCAGATTTGGTCTGATGAGTAGCAAGTAACATTCGCGCTGAGCAAGTGCCAGGCAATGATCATCTCCAACAATAGATGATCTATCTCCCTTTGATGTTCAACATCATTACCATTGCTGAATCCCCCAGCATCAATATCCTACGGGCTATCATTGACCAGAAACTGAACTGGACCAGCCATATAAATACTGTACGGTTACGAGAGCAGATCAGAGACTGGGAGTTCTGCACCTCCCTCCTAACTCTCCAATGCCCATCCACCATCTACAAGGCAGAAGTCAAGAGTATGATGGAATACTGTGCACTTGCCTGGATGAGTGCAGCTCCAACAACACTCGGGAAGCTCGACACAACGACACAATCCAGGACAAAGCAGCCCACTTGATTGGTGCCCCATCCACCTCCATCAACATTCACTTCCTCCACCACTGATGCACAGTGGCAGCAGTGTGTACCATATACAAGAAGCACTGCAGCAACTCACCAAAGCTCCTTCAACAGCATCTTCCAAACCCGCAAATTCTTCCACCTAGAAGGACAAGGGCAGCAGATACATGGGAACACCACTTGCAAGTTCCTCTCCAAGCCACACACCACCCTGACTTGGAACTATCTCACCATTCCTTCACTGTCGCTGGATCAAAATCCTAGAACTCCCTTTCTAACAGCACTGTGGGTGTACCTACCCCCACATGGACTGCAGCAGTTCAAAAAGACGGCTCATCACCACCTTCTCGAGGGCAATTGGGGATGGGCAATAAATTCTGGCCTTGCAGTAACACCTATATCCCACGTAAGAATTTTTAATGAGTTGTTATGCAGGTTCCAGTTATTTGCCCTATGTTGTAAGAGTGCGCATCTCCAGATGTGCTGTGTTGTATTAGACAGGGGACTCTGGGTGAAACAAAGGTTTTTACGCCTTTTGAATCTCTTGTCGTTCAGTCTTCATGCTGGTGGAGTTTGTAATGGTGATTTATACCAATGGAACGGGGCTACAAAGTTCAAAGTTGTGACTTGGGCACATTGAGCCGCTGTGTTCGTCCTCTCCAGTCAGTGGGTGGGCTACCTGTCAGGGAAATGCCTGGGTGCCCAATTTTAAACTGCTCCCTCCCAAGTAGTCACAGCAGTGACTGACTTTTGTCAATCACTGAACTGTCCAGGGAGGGCACTGAGGTGAGGTTGATGGCTGGCAATGATCCTGGTGCAACATATGTGCTGCCTTACTTCAAGTATTTTATTTTTCTTCTTCCCTGCTTTGGGCCTCCATGAGTCTGAGGATAAGGCAGCTCCAGAGTATAACTAGCCCCTCTGTGTGCCCCTTGGATCCTTCATACACAACCGGATTAATGTTGGGCACTCAGAAGAAACATCTCTACACTTCTGTGGCCTCCAGCTGTTTGGACCGGGCAGAGCCTTGGTTCCAGCTCTTTGCGGCTTCCTCCTGATTATCGATCAATAACCTTTACTGGTGGGGGTGTTGGAGCTGAGGTTCCTTTTCCAGTTTTCACTGGTCTCCTGGATAATAATCCTGACTTTTTTTTTCTGTTTCAGCTTATGGAGACAGACAAGTGAAAATCGCTCTCGTCATGTTCCTGGTGAGTTCTCCTGCCTTCAATATCTGAAAACCGCAGTTTATTATTTTATAAGTGAGTGGTATTGGTGGTGTTTTGCTCTGGAGTTTTAATCTGTTTGTGTTACCAGATCCTGTGAGTTTTACTTATGAGTTTTAAGATTTCTCTTAATTCTTCCCAATGTAATTTCTTTTTCCCTTGCCTCTTGAGTAAAATTGCCAGAATAACTTTATCAATCTGATAATATTTAAATTGAGAATTCTGTTTCAGAGATGGCCCTACAGTGCATTCATTCATTGATAGTAACATAAACTGCACCAACTTCTCCCAGAAATGGAACACGAGATCAAACGGGTGGGTAGGAACAATCTGGGGAGTGTTGCTGCAAGCCTCTTCGTGACTGGATTTAGAGGGACACTTAAGGGCGCTTAGGAGCAGGTTCCTGTGCAGGTTCCTTCAGAGGGACTATAGAATGGAGGTGGGTGGATGCTGCTGTATCCAGGCTCCAGCGAGGTGGTGTGAATCCCTGCAACATTGGAGACACCATCACTGGCTGGAATTCCTGAATGGCAATAGGGTAAGTGCTAGGGCACTGTTAACCTGGTGTGCTCCTGAACTACTCCCCCCTAAAATGTGATACAGATGAGGCCTCGGAAACCTAGAATTACATGGAAATTACAACCGCAAAGCAGGCCATTTGTTTGTACTGGTCTGCGTGCAGGTTTATGCTCCACACAAGCCTCCTCCCACCCTACTTCATCTAGCCTTATCAGCTTGTCCTTCAAACAGACATTGCTGGTCTTTGATTTCCTCACTGCTCTCTGGGAGAAGCCTCTCGTCCTACTGTGATGCTAATCTGGTTAACTATTGCCATTGGAGCTCGTAGACGCTTCACTGACTGACTCTCTATAAACCGCTGGGAGCTGAGCTCTCGGCAACCTTCGAGTTACTGATTACATATCTTTTTCCTTTTCCTGCAGTTCTGCCAGATTGGAAACTTCTCGATTCACGTAGCACTGAGGAACCTCCGGCCGCCAGGTGAGGTTGTGCATGACACACCAGCAAACCAGATAACAGTGCTAAGCATTGAAGTGGGTCTGGTGGTGCGGTGTCCTGCCATCGGACTAATAATTCAGAGAACGCTAGTTTATAATTCCCACCGTGGCAGTTTGAAAATTGAATTCAGTTTCAAGAACAAAATGATAGTTTCAGTAAGAGTGAGTACAAAGTTGTACAAAATCCAATGGTTCACAAATCCTTTTAGGAAAGGACACCTGTCCACTTTACCCGGTCTGGACCTATGTGACTCCAACCCTGCCTCAGCTTACCTGCAGCTGAAACTCGCATTTGTGCCTTTTGCTGCTCCGGTTTCCTCCCACGTGCCAAAGACTTGCAGGTTGATAGGTTAATTGGCCATTATAAATTGCCCCTAGTATAGGTAGGTGGTAGGGAAATACAGGGGCAGGTGGGGATGTGGTAGGAATATGGAATTAGTGTAGGGTTAGTGTAAGTGGGTGGTTGATGGTCGGCACAGACTCGGTGGGCCGAAGGGCCTGTTTCAGTGCTGTATCTCTAAACTAAACTAGACTTGGCTATTCCAGTGCTCTCCTGGTCAACCTCCCATGTTCCACCCTCTAATAAACTTGGTCATCCAAAAATCTGCTGCCTGTGTCCTAATTCACACCAAGTCCTGTTCACCCATCACCCCTGTGCTCGCTGACCTACATTGGCTCCTGGTTAAGCAACACCTTGATTTTAACATTCTTATCCTTATTTTCAAATGCCTCCATGGCCTCTGCCCTCCCTATCTCTGTAATCCCCTCCAACCCCACAACCTCTCTGATCTCAGTACTCCAATTCTGGCCTCTTGTGCATCCCTGAATTTAATCGCTCCACCATTGATGGCCATGCCTTCAGTTGCCTTAGCCCCAAGCTCTGGAATTACCCTCCCTACACCTCTCCTCCGCTCTACTTCTCCTTCCTCCTTTTAAGACATTCCTTAAAACCTACCTTTTTGACCAGGCTTTTGATCATCTTCCTGCCATCTCCTGCTACGGCTTTGTCACACATTTTTTGTTCGTAATGCTGCTGTGAAGCGCTTTGGGATGTTTTGCTCCATTAAAGGCGCTATATAAATGCGGGTTGCACAGCAATGTGGTTGACTCTTAACTGCCCTCTGAAATGGGCCTCATGAGCCACTCAGTTATATCAAACCACCACCATCTTCTCGAGGAAGTGAGGGATGGGCAATAAATGCCAGCCTTGCCAGTGGTGCCCACATCCCGAGAATTAATTAATTTTTGTTTTTCTCTTACAAATATAATTTATGAATGATCTTGCCTGTAAGCACTGGTGGCCATTTGGGTCAGTTTACCCTGTACACTGTTAACTGTCATGTCGGCTGTTCTGTGTACACTACGTCTCGTGCAGGTTATTCTGTGTACACATGATGCCATGTGGTTCCCATCCCCTGTACACTGTACCCTGTGAATGGAGTGTATGTCAGCATTCTAAGCAAGAAAAGTTTCATTATAAATATACCTTTCAAATTGTGAAGTGCTTTCCCTTCTCTTCATATAATTACACAGGAGGAGGCCAGTCAGCCCATCTAGTCTGTGGTAGCTCTTTCGAAGAGTATTCAAGTTAGTCCTGCTCCCCTGCTCTTTCCCAGTTTTGATGGTTTTCCCAGCTAGAATTCAGCACCTTTTTTTTTTTTCAATTTTAAACAGGTGATCTTACCACTGCCCTCCACCCAATACCACAGTCAAGGGGAGAGGGGCATGTAATTTAGGGGATTCAGTATGCGAACGATTAGTGAGCTGAATTGTTGCCGTCTCAGGTGAGAGGTGCCCAGCAGAGGAGGAGTTGGGAACCGAAGGAGGCCATTCAGCCCCTCGAGCCTGTTCCACCATTCAATGAGATCATGACTGATCTGTGATGTAACCCCATATCCCTTAATATTTTTTGCTTAACAAAAATCAACCATCTCCGATGTTAAAATTAACAATTGATCAAGCATCAATTGCTGTTTGTGGAAGAGAGTTCCAAACTTCTACCACCCTCTGTATGTAGAGGTGTTTCCTAGTTTCGCTCCTGAAAAGTCTGGCTGTAATTTTTAGACTCTGCCCCCTAGTCCTAGACTCGCAACCAGCAGAAATAGTTATCTATCTACCCTGTTTTCCTTAATATCATAAACATCAGTCAAACCTTAACCTTCGAAATTCCAGGGAATATAACCCTAGTTTGTGTAATATCTCCTAATTTAACCCTTGATGACCAGGTATCATTCTAGTAAACATAGGCTGCACTCCCTCCAAGGCCAGTATATCTAAGATGTGGTGTCCAGAACTGCTTGCAGTACTCCCTGGTATGATCTAACCAGGTCTGTTAATAGCTGAAGCTTGAGTTCTAGCCTTTGTGTCTAAGTAAAAAGACCAGCATTCCATTAGCCTTTTTGATTATTTTCTATACCTATTCATGACATTTTATGAACATCTGAAATAGGAGCAGGATTTGGCCATTCGGCCCTTCAAGCCTGCTCCACCATTCAATATAATCATAGCTGATCTGATCTTGGCCTCAACTCTGCTTTCTTGCCTGTGCTCCATAACCCTTGACTACCCTATCGTTCAAAAATCTGTCCAGCTCAACCTTGAATATACTCCATGACCCAGCCTCCCCTGCTCTCTGGATTCGAGAACTCCATTGATTAACGTCCAGCTGAGAGAAGATATTCCTCCTCATTTCCATCTTAAACAGGAGACCCCTTAGTCTGAAACTGTGCCCTCCTAGTTCTAGATTTCCCCCATGAGGGGAAACATCCTCTCAGCACCTACCCTGTCAAGCCTTCTCAGAATCTCATGTTTCCATAAGATCACCTCTCGTCTTAACTCTGAGTATAGGCCCAACCTTTCCTCAAAACAACCCCTTCATCCCAGGAATAAGCCTAGTGAACCTTCTCTGAACTGTTTTTTTTTTTTTCCAAAAATATATTTTATTCATAAAAATCTGTTAAATACATTACAAAACAATTCAAAACCGCACCAAGTTGACATTCCAGAAAGTGAAAAAGAAATCAGTTTTCTTCGATACACGAGTGAGTTGCCTCCCAACCCTTCCATTCCATTTTACATGCAATGTACATTTGCATTACACAGCAAAACCATATTTTGGAGCATACAGCCCAGGGGGTTTTACACAGGTTCCAGCCCCTCTGTTCACTTACACAGTGGCTTTTCCCCCATTGAACCTTTGCAGCGGCTGCCCCAAGCTTTAGTGCGTCCCTCAGCACGTAGTCCTGGACCTTGGAATGTGCCAGTCTGCAACACTTGGTCGTGAACAGCTCCTTGCACTAGAAGATCAGAAAGTTTCGGGCAGACCAACGAGCGTCTTTCACTGAGTTGATGGTCCTCCAGCAGCAGTTGATATTTATCTCCTGATACGTCCCTGGGAACAGACCGGAGAGCACAGACTCCTGTGTTACAGAGCTGCTCGGGATGAACCTCAACAAAAACCACTGCATCTATTTCCACACCTGCTTTGCAAAGGCACATTCCAGAAGGAGGTGGGCAACAGTCTGTTCACCACCACAGCCACCTCAAGGACAGCATGCGGAGGCGGTGAGATTCTGGTCCAAGCTGATGAGGCAAGTGTCCACCTCCCTGTCCCGTACATAGATGATCATATCTCTGAAAAGTGCGATGTTATCTGAGATCTTCCTGCTGGGTACAGTACAGGTCTGATCGGGGTGAATCACCAACTCCAGAGCAGACTTGACTTGACTGGTGATGAGTTTGGACAGAATCGTGTAGTCAACATTAAGCAGTGAGATGGGTCGCCAATTTCTGATTTCTGCCCTCATCCCCTTCCTCTTGTAGATGAGGGTGATGATGCCGTTCCTCATAGATTCTGACATGCTGCAGGCCAGAAGCATACTCTCGTATACTTCCAGCAGGTCTGGGCCGATCCAGTCCCACAAAGTTGAATACAACTCCATCGGTAAGCCATCGCTTCCGGGAGTTTTACTCGTCTCGAAGGACCTGACTGCCTTTGTCAGCTCGTCCAGGGTTAGCGGTTTGTCCAGACTCTCCCGCATACTGTCA
Organism: Heterodontus francisci; assembly: GCF_036365525.1. Classification (NCBI taxonomy): domain Eukaryota; kingdom Metazoa; phylum Chordata; class Chondrichthyes; order Heterodontiformes; family Heterodontidae; genus Heterodontus; species Heterodontus francisci. The sequence goes on along the minus strand of NC_090413.1, from coordinate 12,961,833 downwards.
TCTAAGACCTCCGTGATAGATGACAGGAAGGACTGGGAGGCTGTGCTGTCCATGGGCTTCACGTCGTACAGCCCGGCATAAAAGGATTTGCTAATCCTTAGTATGTCAGACTGCGATGACGTTACTGAGCCGTCCTTTTCCTTCAGGCTGCTGATCACAGAGCTCTCTGTGTACCTTTTGGAAGAAGAAACGTGGGCACGTCTCATCCTCTGAACTGCCTCCAATGTAAGTATATCCCTCTTTAAATAAGCAGACCAAAACTGTACGCAGTACGCTCTAGGTGAAGTCTTACCAATGTCCTGTACAGTTGTAACAAGTCCTTTTATACTCCGTTCCATTTGTCTTCCTAATTACTTGCTGTACCCACATGCTAGCTAGCATTTTGTGTTTCATTGCGACGGACACCCAGATCCCTCTGACACAGCATTCTGTGCTGTCTCTCTCTCCTTTTTAAATATTCTGCTTTGTTGTTCTTCCGACCAAAGTGGATAACCTCACATTTTCCCACATTATACTCTCTGCCAAATTTTTGCTCATTCACTTTCCAGACTCTGTGTCCTCCTCATAACTTGCTTTCCCACCTAACTTTGTATTATCAGTAAATTTGGCTACAATACACTCTGTCACTTCATCCAAGTCATTTAATATAGATTGTAAATAATTGAGGCCCCAGCACTGATCCCTGTGACACTCCACTAGTTACAGTTTGCCAACCTGAAAATCCTGATTCTGTTTCCTGTTAATAGCCAATCCTTTATCCATACTAATATATTACTCCCAACACAATGAGCTCTTATCTTATGCAGTAATTTTTGATGTGGTATCTTATCAAATGCCTTTTGGAAATTCAAATACGTTACATCTATTGGTTTCCCTTTAGCCACCCTGCTTGTTACACCCTCAAAGAACTCAAATACATTTGAGAAACACCATTTCCCTTTCATAAAACCATGTTGACTCTGCCTGATTGTATTATGGTTTTCTAAATGTCCTGCTACTATTTCCTTTAATAATGAATTCCTGCATTTTCCCAATGACAGATGTTACGCCAGCTGGCCTAGTTTCCTGCTTTTTGTCGCCCTTCTTTCTTGAATAGAGGCGATACATCTTCGATTTCTTTTCAATCTGTTGGGACCTTTCCAGAATCTAGGGAATTTTGTAAGATTACAACCAAAGCATCCACTATCTCTGCAGCCACTTCTTTTAAGACGTTAGGATACAAGCCATCAGGTCCAGGGGACTTGTCAGCCTTTTAGCCCCATTAGTTTGCCCAGTACTGTTTCTCTAGTGATGGTGATTGTTTTAAGTTCCTCCCTCCCTTTTGCCCCCTGATTTTCTAATAATATTGGGATGCTTTAAGTGTCTTCTACCATGAAGCTACAGAGAAGGGGTGGGGAAGTGGGACTAGCTGAGTTGCTTTTGCAGAGAGCTAGCACTGACATGACTTTTTTAAAATTCTATATATTTATCTCTGCTCTATAAGACTGATACATAATGTTACTGATCTGCCCAAGTCTCTTTGGATCTCCACTGTTCCTAGCTTTTATAGAAAGTACCCTGTTCTATCCTTTTTATATGTTCAAAGTGGCTAACCTCACATCTGCAGTCATTGAAATCCATTTGCCACAGTTTTGCCCATTCACTTAATTTATCAATTGTAATTTTAGGCTCCTAGGGCTAGTTACAACTTTTATTAGCACTCTAGGCAAAGCTTCTGTACGCTGACCAACTTGCATTTATATAGCGCCTTTAATGTAGTAAAACTTCCCACGGATTACACTGTAATGAGAAACTTTGACACCCAGCACATTAGGACAAGTGACCAAAAACTTGGTCAGAGAGGTAGTTGTTAAGGAGGGAATTTGCTGCCCTTCCTTTCAGTGTGAGGTGGGGGTGTGGCTTTGAGGGGGCACCAAATGGGCCCAGAGCATGTTAGGAAAAGCACAACAGCGAATACTAACCACTGTCCTCCCAAGCAAAGATCTGTGTGCAGAATTTGGTGTCAACTTTAATCTCTGGCAGCTTTGTAACTCTATCTGCTGCTCTAATTAAAGATAATTTTAAGAATTAATCCCTGGTCCGGTTGAGTGTCACAGCGTCTTGATGCCAAGTATTCTGAAGCATTTAACTTGTCCAAACGGGTGTTTTATTCATTTTGAACAGGTGGCCTGTTGACAATCCATTAACAGCAGGCAGTACACAAATCTTTGAGTAACCCTTTAGGTGCCGTGCAGCTTTCCAAACAGCTACAAACCCAACCCTTGAATATTGGCACTGGGTAGTTTGGTGCAAAATGACTTGTGCTGAACATTCTGAGACACTTGCTCTCTCAAACAGTTTAGACTGTGTCATGCAGACCGCCACCTGCCAAGAATGAGGCACATTAATTTTGTCACATGAACATTGATTTTTAAACTGTTGCTGGATTGAAGAAATGACGTTTGAAGATCACCAGACTCTGGGCTGGAAGGACATTTACATACTAAGATGCTGCTTGTGGAGACAAAGGACTATTCCCTGCTCCAATTAACCCAAATGGATTTTCATTGCCAGACATTGAAGATGGAAGGAAGTGCATTCCAGGCCCTGCTAAGATGATACAATCCACAGAACCAGAACTGGTTAAACCAACTGGTCACATGACTAACTGGCTGGTCCAGGTTTTTCGAATTAGCCACATGACACTTTTTGAATTCTGAAGGCAGTGTTCAATTGAAGCTGGAACAAGGAAGCCTCCCTCTCCCTTCTCTTTTTTTTTTTTTCTTTTCTCCTCCTCTTCCCCCTTTTTTTTTAAGAAAGGAAATAATTTATGACTTAATATTGCTAATTCACTAAACATTTACAGTGCAGGACCAAGCTGTTCGGCCCATCGATCCACGTTCACACAAGCCTCCTTCCATGTCCCTTCATCTCACCCTATCAGTATATCCTTTTATATCTTACTCCCTTGAGTTTTTCTAGCTTGCTGTTAAATGTATCTACGCTATTCAGCTGCACTATGGGTTAACAAGTTCCACATTCTCTCTATTCCCGGGTTAACAAAGTTTCTCCTAAATTTCTTATTGGATTTACTGGTGACTGCAGTATATTTATGACCCCTAGTTCTGATCTACCCGCAACTAGAAGTGTCTTCTCTGTATTGAGCTTATTGAACACCTTCATTAATTTACAAGCCCTCTATCAGGTGACCTCTCCACATTCTCTTTCCAGAGGAGAGAGCTCCAGAATAATCAGGCTTTCCTGATCATTATAACCTCTTCGTTCTGCTGGAGAAAATGCAAACATATTTGCATTATATCCTTTTTCTAATCTATTGAGACTCGAGGTGCGTTGCTCTTAAACAGATATTAGTGGCTTGATTTGTGACTGTGACACAAAGGTGTGTAACTGAGGGCTGCATTTGCTGACAACGCCACCACTAGGTGGTGCTGCAACATCAGGCAGCTGCCAGGATTAAAGATGGCGCTGCTCAAATAATCACACTATGTCAACCTAAACACATGGCAGCACACAATGGGAGGGAGCGGGTGGGTAGGTGAGCCGGCGGGGGGGGGGGGGGGGTGAGCGAGCAGGCGGGGGTCGGGCGCGGGCGGAAGGAGGCAAGCACATCTGCCACCAGCAAGGTCTTCGGCCGCGCTCTCCCCGCACCCGCTCTCTACCCGCTCCCCAGACCCCCTCTCTTCCCACCCCTGCTCTCTCTGGCCCGGATCTCCCCCCAACATCTGCCCGCGTTACGTGATGACGCCATCTGCGCTTGTGCGAACCAGTCTTTGCACTGCGGGACGCAGCGCATGTGCAGAGGGTAGGAACCATTCTGTGCATGTGCGCAGTTTGGCGCAGTCGGATGGCGAAGCTGCCGGCTGCATTGTCAGTAATCACTGATTGTTATCAAATGTCGTCGTGACATGGCAATGGCAGTGAGCTGGTTGTCTGGACCTGTTGTCCTATTGCAAGTGGTTCGGGCCTCTCTATCCCCCGCATATTGGGCCCACTACTGGCTCACCGTGTCATGAAACCAAATAACTAAACACTTCAGTCAGTCACCAAACCTTCCTAACGCTAGTAGATCCCCACAGCTTCTGGAGTGTCAAACCTTTGCCATCACTGTTTGAGTGCGGTGATTGCTGTAGATGGTGTAGTCCACAATCAGCAGCCAGAAACCACAGCTGGGGAAGCTGATCAGCGCCCTTCTCTTTTTTTTCTCCCCCTTTCCCCACTAGATTCTCGTGATCTGCTGTCAGTCAAGTAAGAAGTTGCAGAGGAGAATAGATCAAAGCTTGCCCCTCTAATAGGCTAACCTACCAGTTCCTCCAGTCAAAACACCTCCCCCTAGTACTTTAAAACCCTCCGTCCTTGTCCGCACTGAGTTTTTCAGCCTCCTGATTAATCCAGGCTGAACATCCTTTATGAATAACGGTACTGTTTAGTTTTATGTGCCCGATTCTAATGTCCTGAAGCAATATGCTGGATTCATTTATCTATATATTTAATATTTCGCTGAGGTTCCCCTGTTAGCAGCCTCGAGGTTCACTGTAGGCCTTGTAACTCCTCCCCTTTTGTTCCTTTTGCCCTTCTCTGTACTCGCTGTGTACCCATGTCCATATGCTTGACTAAATATTGTGCACTGAGATCTGTGTGTTCTAAAACCTCACCAACACCTCCTGCACACTCATGCTTTATAACCAACCATTCGAATGGAGGTTAAAAGTTAACCGTTCACTCCCGAGTCTCAGTTGCTGATTCTGTTAAACTTCGCCTGCCTTGTTGCCTGACTGATCCACACGCACTGCAGTTATACCTGTGAAGTGCGTTCTGCGAGGTTCCTACGTAATGAGCAGTCTCGAAGTGTACGTGTTCCAAGTGGTTTTGCAAATTTAACTGCATCCTCTGCTTCTACTGCTGTCCCTATTTGAGTGTCATTTGAGAATTTGACCAGTTGCTGTTTCAGCGTCCGAGTCCTTTTTTTAGCTGATAAGCAGCAGACAGCAAAACACTGACCCAACAAATTGTCAGTCAACACTTTGCCTTCTCCACTGCCACATGTAATCTGTTATTGCACCTTTCGCAAGCACACTTTTTTTTTTAAACCAACTTGTTATCCAATTTCATGACCGACCCAGATTTCCTGTGGTTTATAGTTTGCAAAGTCTTTTCACGTGGAACTTTTGTCAAGCGTTTTCTGAAAATCCAGTGAAGCAGTATTTTAAGGTCATTTTCCCCATCTCCTATATCTGTCGAAGGTTTCAATCAGAAGCTTCCCTCCCACATTGCACATTTTATCTTTCAGCAGTACCTCGGGGCATCCTAAAGCACTTTATAGCCAGTGAAGCACTTTTGAAGTGTAGCAACTGTTTAGATGTAGGGAACGTGGCAGCCAGCTCTACACAGCAAGATCCCACAAGCAGCGATTTGATGATTACCAAACCATCTGTCTTGGTTATGTTGCTTCAGGAATAAATATTGATCAGGACTCCTCCGCTATCCCTTGAAATAGTTCCATGGGATCTGTTGTATTCACCTGAGCGGGCAGACAGGATCTCCATTTATGCAGCCAGATTTAGTTATTGTTATACAGGGTCTCTCTGTTGGTTGTGGGCTGGCTCAGATTTTGTCGGAATATGAGCCCCACTTGCAGCCTGCGGGCTGCACTTTGCAATTTGTGGTCGTGAAAGTTGTCACTGAGGAGGGGACATCAAAGCCATACATTTACTCAACCGTTAATCCCTATCTCCCTACAAAGAACATTATGGTCAGCAGCTTGTTGCCGATTCTCTGTTCCTGTAGAGGCACTGCCTTGTGCCAGTTTAAAGATTTGAGTGTCGCCCTGCCCTGTGGAAACCCCTCCCCCACAGAGGCTGTTCTACATGTTACAGTAACTTAGTGTTATCTGACTGCTCCACTATAGAGGGCATCACAACTGACCCTGATAGCATCATCCCTGGAACCATTCTGGTAAATCACTGCACCCCCTCGCGGACCCTCACATCCTTCCTAAAGTCCTATTCTTGCTGGGTTTTCAGCCGCACACACGCACCCTCACCAACAGGAATCATGAGACAGTGAATGGCGATGGGAACACATCTGACCTTTTTATTTACTGGAGCCCCACGGAAACTGATTCTCGTGCCCCTGAATTGCCCTGGGTGAACTCCGTTGTCCAGGTATCAACCCCTCCTTATCTTGCATCGCATTGGATGCTGTTTTACCCACCAGTTGACCTCTTTTTGTCTTTACTTGATTCAGCTGATGTGACAATAGGGGCATTCCGGCCTCAGTGCCCCTGGGTTAGCAAGTGGGAAATAGGACTGGGTTTCCTGCTGCTGATTGCTACCTGGTGATCTCTGGTGTCGGGCAGGACTGGGCTCTGCTGTGATGGCTCATACAGTTGAATAGGCCAATGCGCTCAATCGCAGTCCACACCAAGATAATGGCCATCTGTGTGAGGTAATGGAGGGTGGCCCCTGGAACGGTAGCTTAGGCCAACTCTTCTACAGAAGAGGGCTAGTTGGATAATGCATGTTGCGAGCACCGTGGAAATCACTGCAACATCTCCCTCCTTTTTCTCCCTCCAGGTTCCAAGGCACGCAGGATCCCTTTCCCAACAAAAAATCCCTTTACCTGGCTTTTCCTCTTGGTGTCTTGTCCTAACTATACGTATGAGGTAAGTCCCTGCCTTTATATTGAACTTGTAGCTGCTGTGCTGTTGCTTGGAGCTCTGACTGGGATTGCTCAAGACTGAGTACCTTGTGGCTTTAGTTATATATTAAAAAAAAAAAAAAAATCCACACAGCCAGTCAGAGACACTGACCCGCGTACATAGACCGACCGAGATGCCGACAAGTTCGCAGAGAGACCCAGGCGCACTCTCAGATGGACAGATTCACCTCCGACTGGAGGCATCTGCTACTGAATTTGCCACTCTGAAATCTTGAAGCTTGAGGTCCAGGTACAGCCAAACAGTCTTCCCAGCCTTCTGCTGTCGGATGTCCCGGGTTGTACTGATGGGGAGGTGATGTAATATTTCCTGTTCTCGCAATGTGAGACCGATTTTTTTTTTTTTTTTTTTTTTTTTTTTTTTTTTTTTAATTTAAAATTTATCCTGTTTATTTTCAGCATTTCCCCAGCTGCTGACTGAAGATAATGTAACTGCAAACTCTAAATGAAAAGACTGCTGGTGAATGAATGTCTTGGATTTTGTGCTGTGCTCCCACCGCCCAAACTAAGCATTCAAGGGTGTGAATATTTCTGTCCTGTCATTCATCTCCCTCACCCCTGAGGAATGCAGCTACTGATCTGATCGAGCCATCTGAAGTATGTCAACAGATCTGACTACTAGAGAGGGACAGTTTCTGAGTGCCTTTATGAATTAAATCTATTTGGTCTTTGTTTTCTTCCGTTGGAGAGTAGTGGAAGTATTTGGATGCTGATTGACAGGGATGAAACTCCTTCCATGACCGTCGCTATCTTCATACCAGCCCTTCGGGTGGTTGATCCTATTATAAATGTGGTGAAGGTAACGGCCTGTGATGTGAACGCATGAGTAATGTGTAGCTTTCTTTCTCTGCTTCTGTCCACAGGTGGGCTCCTGGATTGGCTTCACTATAATGACTCAGTGTCTCCCAGGTAAGATTATACCTGAAGTAACTGATCCTGCTGCAGGTTTGCTCCAAGAAGGCTGAATCCGGAAGTCTCCTTGGAATCCTGGTCGTTTTTTTTTTTTCTTTTTCTTTGGGGGAGTTCCTCGGACTGAGTGCTCACAGTCACTGTCTTACTGGGGTAACCCTCTAAAAGGTTCCCGAATGTTCCCCTGCAATTGTTGGCCGCTGGTCTGGGTCACCGCGTTCCTCGTTTCCCAAGGGAATTATTTAAACGTGATGCTCGACTCCCAGCAGCCAATGAGCTGAGTAACTCTGACCAAAGCTAGCTGGCCAGTCTGTGAGGAGATGCCACTTCTAACCTTAACCCCACTCGCTGGATAGTTCAGTGAATAATGCCAGCTTCTGTACAATACAGAAACAGAGCCTGGAAGACCCAGGTCTGTCCTGGGTTAGCTGACCTCAGTTGATCCTCTAATAGTCTTGGTGCACTGAGATTAGGGAGGACAGGAGTTGGCTCGGGGTTTCTGCTCTGGGTTGCTATCTGGTCATTCTGCTGGGAATGTGTGGTGAGACTGGGATTGGGCTTCGCCGTGAACTTACTGATATCCTGCCTCATGTAAGAGCCTAAAGGATGAGCAGCATCCTGGTAATTATAGCACCCCCTCCTCACTGTCCCATAAGGCACGGTCAAGGGGACAGGAGCGGAGCCTTTAATGGTCTCCTCCTGTGGCTTAAATCTTTTCAAAAAGAATTCATTAGATAACTGGATTCTGAAGATGAGAGTTGGTTACGTCTCTGCCCTACTGCTAAGTTAAATTCTTTAGAACAGTTTAAGCTTTGCTGTGGTGCAAATGTAATCAGGAAGCTATTATGATGGGGTTGGAAGGGGGAGGGAGTTACATACTGGAATTGCTGTGAGAGCTGGAAATTCATTGCTAGATACAGCTCACTGTCACTCTCCTTCCCCCAACCGCCAAGAGTTCACCTCTGTTGACCACTGTGAAAGAGAAAATAATGTTTTAAGGGGGAGGGATATGACTGAACAGATGGTGTTGATCTTCGTGGCAAAGACTTTTGCACGCTCTCACTCTTTTTTTTTTTTTGCTCCATTCTTCTCCCTTTTCATTCTCACTGCCTCCAAGTGTTTGCCCCTGTGGTTACTGTTACTGTTCAGGACAGGGTGCAGCGTTCCATGGGGAGAAGGTGCAGGAGCAGTGGCCGCACCTGATGTTCCTGCCAGTGGTTTGGATCCAATCTGGTTTCGTGCTGCTGCTTCCTGACCCACGCAGTGAGACTATTGCTGATCCCAGGTTGCAGGTGGCTGAGTGTCTGGTGCTTACGATGTGAGGGCAGGTTTACTGGACCTGGCAGGCAGCAGGGACCTTGATCTTGTTTCTAAAAGGTTTCATTCTCTCTTTCTTTCTTTCCAGTTGCATTGTTTACGCTGGTTGGGTTCATCCAGATGGCGATCTGGGCAAATGGGAAGCATCGCAGCTACTTGAAGGACTTCCGTGACTATCCCCCCTTGCGCACCCCAATTATCCCCTTCTTCTTGTAGAACATGGAATCCAAGAGCCTGGGTAGGGCGGGGATTGTGAAACCGCCCTCACCCCCCCCCCCCTTTTTGTCTGTCTGTCTCTGTAAACCAATCACGAGCTTCTGCAGAGTTTAGATTGCTCCCTCTTCATATTCTTTCAAATTTAAAAAATCAAACTCCTGGAGCAGTTCAGTCTCTGTGAAAAGACAAGGTGGGGGGGTGGAATATTGCAGGAATCTTAAACCCAGCCTGTTTTATTTGGATGTTGCCAGAACTGCTGTGTATTTGCTGACTTTAATTCTGCTTCCTTGAGCTCCGGTTACTCTGCAGGATCCATTAGTGGCACAACAGTCTGAACATGGTGGGGGGGGGAAGGGGGTATAACTCTGTCTTGGGGACTGTTGCAGATTGCATCACGGTGAATGGCCGATCCTCTTACCCTCTGCCCAGTTTTTGATGTCAATGGGAAAACGAGTCAGTGTAAAACAGGCTGCTGATTCGCTGCTGCCTAAGGTTAACATATACCCCCACCCCATGTTGCCCACCTGACTTGTTACCCTGTCACCTGCACTTCCCTCCTGCCCCTTCCTGTTGGGCATGTAATTTCTGTGATGGGGTGAGTGGAGGTGGAGAGTCTCGGCAGGGGCAGGGGCAATAGCTGTTCCCCAAAGTTTCATTTAAAAGCGGGAAGTTCAGATCCTCTCCACCATGGGTCAACACCTGTCCTCTAACATTGCATCCTCCTGCTTTTATTATCTTTTCTGATGGGAGAATGTCGAGGGAGCTTTACTCTGTATCTAACCCCAGGCTGTACCTGTCATGGGAGTGTTTGATGGGACAGACATTGATAATTGGCATTAACTTTGTGCAGTCGGACTGTAGCGTAATGGCGTGCTATCTGCTTCAGGGCAAGAGGAGGGGGAGGGGCTCTAACAGATTTTAATGAGGGTTGTGAGCAGCTCGATCAAATTATCCATCCCAATCTTGCTTTTAAACTTTCTTTCCCCCCCCCCCCCCCCCCCCCACTTAAAGCCACAATTTTATTTCAACATGTGATAAATTTAAGGGGAGCCTGTTTCAGCATCACATCATGGAGCAGGCAAAGATTCAAACCAAGGCAGGCTGCAGCACTGAATGCCTGTAGACTCCGATAAACGATCTTGTGTAGAAAATGGTTTTGCACTGATTTGGGGGGTGGTTAGAAAGTGGTGTTGGGAATGACACTAAAGGAGCTTTTCTGTGAGGTTTGTGCCCTTCACACTTGATTGAGCAGTAGTTTTCTGGTTCTCTGATTTAATTGCTGCTTCAAGTAACCTTGAGTCTTAGTATCAACGGTGTGATTAGCTGCTATCTGTGTCTAATGGCAGTGTTTTGAATTTTTATTGCTTTCTTCCTGATCTCTGCTCAACTTTGTTCGAAGGTGCTCAGTTAATGGTGGGTATTTGTGTCTGCAAGTTACTAAAGGAAAGTTGGGCATTCAAATAACTATTTCATATTTCTTCTCCAATGATTTATTTTGTCTTGAGATTTGTGTGGTAGGAGATTAAAGAATGTTTTTCTTTCAAACTCTGCAATGTCGGCAATAACATTGTTTACAAAGAAATGGAATAAACTTGATTTGTCTCTTGTGGGTTCTTGCTGTGTTTCTCTGTTGCAATATTTAATACTGGAATTGTCCTTCAGGGTCTCTTCTAATTTAGTTAGAGAAGCTTGATTAAAACTTTGAATAAAAATCCCTCTCCCATTTGCTATTGTCATTCATTTTTAAGTAAGACTCCTTGTACTTTGAATGCTGTACAGGGCAGGTAACTAAAGAACAATACAGCACAGGAACAGGCCATTCGGCCCTCCAAGCCTGTGCCGATCTTGATGCCTGCCTAACCTAACACCTTCTGCACTTCTAGGGCCCATATCCCTCTATTCCCTTCCTATTCATAGATTTGTCACGATGTCTCTTACACATCGCTATCGTATCTGCTTCCACCACCTCCCCTGGCAGCAAGTTCCAGGCACTCACCACCCTCTGTGTATATAAAAAAAAAACTGCCTTACACATCCCCTCTAACCTTTGCCCCTCGCACCTTAAACCTATGTCCCCTAGTAACTGACTCTTCCACCCTGGGAAAAAGCTTCTGACTATCCACTCTGTCCATGCCGCTCATAACTTTGTAAACCTCTATCATGTCGCCGCTCTACCTCCGTCGTTCCAGTGAAAACAATCCAAATTTTTCCAACCTCTCCTCATAGCTAATGCCCTCCAGAGCAGGCAACATTCTGGTAAACCACCTCTGTACCCTCTCCAAAGCCTCCATTTCCTTCTGGTAGTGTGGTGACCAGAATTGCACGCAGTATTCTAAGTGTGGCCTAACTAAGGTTCTGTACAGCTGCAACATAACTTGCCAATTTTTATACTCTATGCCCCGACCGATGAAGGCAAGCATGCCGTATGCCTTCTTGACTACCTTATCCACCTGCGGTGCCACTTTCAGTGACCTGTGGACCTATACACCCAGATCTCTCTGCCTGTCAATACTCCTAAGGGTTCTGCCATTTACTGTATACCTCCCACCTGCATTAGACCTTCCAAAATGCATTACCTCACATTTGCCCGGATTAAACTCCATCTGCCATTTCTCCGCCCAAGTCTCCAACCGATCTGTATCCTCTGACAATCCTCATCATTATCTGCAACTCCACCAACCTTTGTGTCATCTGCAAACTTACTAATCAGACCAGCTACATTTTCCTTCAAATCATTTATATATACTACAAACAGCAAAGGTCCCAGCACTGATCCCTGCGGAACACCACTAGTCACATCCCTCCATTCAGAAAAACACCCATCCACTGTTATCCTCTGTCTTCTGTGACCGAGCCAGTTCTGTATCCATCTTGCCAGCTCCTCTCTGATCCCGTGTGCCTTCACCTTTTGCACCAGTCTGCCATGCGGGACCTTGTCAAAGGCTTTACTAAAGTCCATATAGACAACATCCACCGCCCTTCCCTCATCAATCATCTTCGTCACTTCCTCAAAAAACTCAATCAAATTAGTAAGACACGACCTCCCCTTCACAAAACCATGCTGTCTCTTGCTAATAAGTTCGTTTGTTTCCAAATGGGAGTAAATCCTGTCCCGAATAATCCTCTCCAATAGTTTCCCTACCACTGATGTAAGGCTCACCGGCCTATAATTTCCTGGATTATCCTTAATGACTAACAAATGGGCAACAATGACAACCCACAAAACAGATTGGGGTCGACATTCACCTTCAGTGGAAGTGCAGATAGGGTGTGTCATACGCAGTTGGCAGACCTGTTTTTTTATATGTACCCATATACTATTTAGTTCCATTGACGATATGTGTTGTAGAGTCATAGAGAGATACAACGCTGCAACAAGCCCTTCGGCCCACTGAGTCTGTGCCGACCAACAACCACCCATTTATACTGATCCTACGTTAATCCCATATTCCCTATCACATCCCCACCATTCTCCTACCACCTACCTACACTAGGGGCAATTTACAATGACCAATTCACCTATCAACCTGAAAGTCTTTGGTTGTGGGAGGAAACCCACGCGGTCACGGGCAGAACTTGCAAACTCCACACAGGCAGTACCCAGAACTAAACCTGGGTCGCTGGAGCTGTGAGGCTGCGGTGCTAACCACTGTGCCGCCCAACACAGATTGTCGCAACTGTCCGTGACTAATTTCCACATTATAGCTTTTAAACAAATCACTCCTTTAACGTAGAAAACAGCCCCAGGTTCTGCGTGATGAGGGGATGGATAACAACAGCTGGGAACTGGGAATAGTTAGATGAGATGACTACGATGTTTTTGAAACAGAGATGTTTTAAAGGTAGGGAACGAAAAGGAGCACGAGCAAATTAAGAATTTACAGCACAGAAACAGGTCATTTAGCCCAACCGGTCCATGCAGGTGGTTATACTCTGTGGGAGCTTCTTTACCAGGGCGATGCCCCTCTCGTGGGGCAGGGCGGTAATCATCCTGCTGCCGAAGAGGGATGATTTCCGCTTGCTTAAGAACTGGCGTCTGGTCTCCCTCCTCAACGCTGATTATAAGATTTTTGTGCAGGCTCCATGCTGGCCCACATGATCCACCCCGACCAGTCCTACATGGTCGTTGGCCAGTCCATCCAGGACCTGATCCATTTTTCCCAGAGGACTGGTCTGTCGGTCACCTTTCGTTCCCTCAGGGTGAATCACGGATATCTTTCCGGGACTCTGTGCACATATGGACACTGGCCACATTTTTATGGCCCAGTCCAACTTTTATATGCCGTTGCAGAGGACTTTGGGAGAGTGCAACATCAGAGATGCCCCATGTCTAGCCAATTGTATACTATCTGCGTGGAGCCATTCCTGTACCTGCTTCACAGGAGGTTGGTGGGTTTGGCTCGCCACAGGCCGGCCATGCGGGTTGTCCTCTCGGCTTACGCAGATGACTTGCTCCTCACGCTCACTGATCCCGTTGACTTGCGAGGATACGTAAGTGACAGCAGACCTTTTCTGCCACATTCTCCACAAGGATCAATTGGGAGAAATGTTCTGGACTCCTGGTGGGTCAGTGGCAGGTGGGCTTCCTGCCAGAGGAGTTAGCACGTTTTGTGTGCACTTCTATCTGGGAGGCCACCTGAGCCCCACTGGGGAAGCCTGGCCGGTAAACCGGCAGGAGTTGAAAGCAAAAGTCATCATTTGGCTAGGGCACTGGACAGGACTGCTCAGAGTACTTTCCTACAGGGGCAGAGTACTGCTAATAAACCAACTGGTGGCCTTGATGTTGTGGTACCAGTTGGTCACTTTGGTCCTGCCCTCCCCCCTACATTTGCCACCAAAATCCAGACGCAGCTCATCGATTTCTTCTGGGATTAGAGGAAGCACTGGATCTCTGCCGCGGTCCTGAGTCTCCCAATTGAGGAGGGTGGCCAGTCGCTGGTGTGCGTCCACACCCAGGCTGCAACGTTCCACCTTCAGATCCTGCAGCCATACCTATATGTTGACCGTTCCCCCAGATGATGCGTGCTGGCAATGTATTTTCTTTGGCCGGGGCACTGCCTTCATAATGATTGACAACCCCCTCAGAGGTCAGGAGCTGTGTGTATTTTACTGGCATCTATTCAGAGTCCAGAGCATAGTCACTGCTAGTCAGGGTGCTTCCCCTGCTGGTGGAGGAGAGGGTCCTGGCTGCTGCCTCTGGGGACAGACCGACTGGTGGAGAAGTAGCCGCAGCCTCAGGGATGCCCATCACTGCAGGCGTCATGAATGCTTGGGATCGTGGAACTGCTCATCAGACCCCAAAAACCCTCCTCGTGAACCAGTCCCACAGAACCTGAGCGGCCTCTCAGTAATGCCCTCCATAACCGCGCAGCGGGGTTTCCTGTACGGGATGCTCCTGCACACTACACTTCCTTACCCTCAACAGTCGCCTGGACACGCTGTGTTGCAATTTGTTGGTGAGTGGAAACCCCGGTGGCGGTCTCGCTATGCAGGAGTCCTCGCCCTTTACAGCAGGGACCTGGGGTGGAGGGTGCTGCACAGGGCAGTCCCGTGCAATAGGCTTTTAAACAGGTTCATGGATTTGCACGCCGCCTGTAATTTCTGCAGCTTGGACGAGTTAGTGTTCCATCTTTATATCGATTGTCAGGTTGCAGCCCCTCCGCGAGTATTTACAGGGGCTGCTCCTCCAGTTTTGGCTGCACTTTATCTTCATGCTCCTGATCTTTGGGCATTCGGTGAGGAGGGGAGTGGGCTGGGAGGAGGTCTGCTCCTGGGCCTGGCCAAGGCAGCAATGCCCAGGTCCAGGCAGCGGGCTGGCGGGGGGGGGGGTCCGTCCACCCTGATTCACTGCCCCCTTCCGAGGTTACATTCGTGCCTGTATGTCCCTGGAGAAGGAGCGTGCGGTGTCTGCTGGTACGTTTGAGGCCTTCCGCCACCAATGGGCACCGCAGGGGCTGGAGTGCATCATCAATGCTGAAAATGACATTTTTATTTGAGTTCTGTTTTTTTATAAAGTTGAGTTAAAATATATATATATAAAGGTAGCCTAAGGAATAAAGACGGCCTCGACAAAAATGAAAGAGGCATAAAAAGGGTTAGACACAGCGTAAAGCTCCCTCTAAAGCTTCACCCCAAAAACTGGAAGCTTCCTCCTGCCTTACTTCAACAGATCCTATCTTCCTTTCTCTCTCCAGCTATTTATCTTAGCCCAACATTGAGTAGTTAAAGCAATGAAGATTGTGCAGCTGAGGGAAAGATTGTGGTTTTTCTTACATTACGGAGTGTGACAATCACAGGCTTTGTCCTGTCGCCCAGAGTATGTTTGATCAGTTTCACTGGGTAGCAGCAGGTGCAAAGGCACTTTGGATTCTATAACTCGTAAAAGGCTGACAACTTTTAATGGCACCTTTCATAAGCTTGGGATGTCCCAAGTGCCAATAAAGTGCAGTGATTGTTGTAATTTAGGAAATATGGTGGCAAATCTACGCACAGCAAGATCCCACAAACAGCACAATGATAATAAGCAGATAAGCATTAGTGGTGGGAAATAAATGGTACCTCTGACAGTGCAGCAGCCCCTTAGTAATGCATCGGGAGCACCAGCCTTTATTCTGTGCTGAAGTCTTCGGAGTGGAATTAGAACCCACTATTGACTGACTGAGGAGAAATTGCTACCCCCACTGCTCCCGAGGCATAGCCTACGGCCACGGTGGAGGGTAACTTGCATCCAGCATCCACCACAGTGGGGGATTTTCATTCAGGCACTTGTGCTGTCACATCAATGATTATTCACAAAACAGACAGGACTGGGTTCAGCTGTGATGGCCTCCATGAATGAACAGCTCACTGACACTTGGCCTTTATACCTGCACATGAAGCATGGTCAGGCAAACAAGTGTTAGCGAATGGTGTGGCAGGGACGGAGGGACCTGGGCAGGGGCAGGAGCAGGGGGGGGGGGGAAACAGAATGTTTGAAAGCAACAAGTCAGGTTTATAACTGGACATTTTATTGATTTCAGCAGACGTTAGAATTATATACAAAAAAATTCACCAGCACATTGCAGTTGGGCGCTTCCAGGCCCATGATAGGGGCACAGAGCCACATGTTACTCAGCAGCTCCAGGAACACTGGTTATGCTGCCTGCCTCTCGTCCATTTTCTTCTTCCTCATCAGCAGGCGCCTCTCCCTCTCGTACTCTTTCATACGCATCACGTAACTGGGAGTGAGAGAACAGCAGCAGGTTAGTGGGCTGGACTCGATTCTCTGCTCAAGGCTGCTTTAAAAAACAAACACTCATTCCTCAGCCAATGATAAAAACCTGACTCAGAACTGCTTTCCCCGGGCTCCTCACTTTTGAAATAAGCACAGCAAGATTCCACAATTGAGGTAAGTGAGCAAATTAATCTTTAGGAAATAGTGATAACCAGTCCACCATGGAGAACGCCTGTGCTCTTGTTCAAGATCGTGCTGTGGGATCTTTTACATCTGCCTGTGAGGGCAAACAGAGCCTTGATTTAACATCACATCTAAAAGATGGCACTTGCAACAGTTCAACACTCCCTCAGTACTGAACTGGAACTGTCAGCCTAGATTGTTCTGCTCAAGTCTCTGGAGGGAGACTTGAACCCAAAACCTTCTTTAAACCCAGATTATTGGTACACAAGTGTCAGACAATGGGGTATTCCAGACCTTCAGACAAGTGACGGGGGTGGAGAGAACCAAATTTGATTTTTGCCCTTGTCCCTGCTGCTTTACCATGCAGTTCCACTGATGCATTGTACTAAGGTGAACCAGTCAACGCAGACCTCCCGCTCAGCCCCCTTGTAAGGCAGAGAGAAAGGCAGCATTAGCACAGACCTGCGCACGTAGGGAGACCCAAAAGGCCCCGTTACATTGCAGGTTTTACACCAAGTCGTGGCACAAATGGAATCTGAGCACCCAACAAATATCAGTTGCTCCAAGACCACCGCCAGCTGACAGAAGGAAAATCAAAGGTTTCAAACAGTGCCTCCTGGGAACTGTAGACACGTAGAGCTCGACCTCACCATAGCGGAACAGTGTGCATGAAAGAGTGCAGTTCAATGCTGCCCAGTCCTCAGGGCAGTTACCACTATGGACAGGATGCAACAGAAACTGTGGAGCAGAACCCCATCTCAGAGCTTCTGATCGAGCATTCTGCTCTGATTTGATCTTTACCTCTATGGTTTAGTGAATTGCTCCTCGTTTGTTCAAATTATAAATCCTGCATCACTTCTTCCATTTCCCCCTCACTTCCTATCCTGAACATACTGACTCGCTATAGTTGCAAAGGTGTTGGCAGCCCTCTGCTACCCTGTACAAAGAGAACTTCCTTCACACGGATTTGGAACCCAAGTACTGACAGATATTCCACTATGGCTGGGGTGAGGGCATGACCACCACCAAACTGGATCTGGCTGTCACAATCTAACAATCCACTAAGGGAAGGCCTGGCTGAATGTTATACGCTGGCTCAGTCGGAATACTGAAGGCAGGCGTAGGGCCTGCCAACGCCTCAGCGGACTGGACAGAGACCTGGGAACAAAGCGGGAGCTTTTCCAATGCCTGTGGCTCAGCTCTGGCCACTGTTATCAACCAACTCATGACTGAGGAGAGTTTAAACTAGGTTCAGTGGGTCAGTCAGACCACCCACCATCCCAAGCACAGCGCGCAAAGGTGAACTCTTACTCCTCGTGCTCGCAGTGATCCCAGTCGTGACGCTCGTGTTTACACTCCAGGAAGTTGGGCCACATGTCCCGCTTACACTTCAGGTACTTGATGAGGTGATGTGCGCAGTAATCTCGCTGACTGAGGGGCAACTGAGCATCATTCATCTCCTGCTGTGTGGCAATCATCACTTAAGAGAGAGAGAGAGAGAGACACACACACACAGTCACTATATTAAATCCCAGGCAAACAATTCTACTTAACAACTTGCATTTATATAGCACCTTTAATGTGGTAAAACATCCCCAAGGTACTTTAAAGGAGCATTATCAAAAAACAAAACAATATTAGGATAGGGTGGGCTAAAGTGAGAAAGGTGGAGAGGTTTAGGGAGGGAATTCCAAACAGGGTCCAGACAGCAGAAGGCACGGCTACCATTAGTGGAGTGATTAAAATATGCGATGCACAAGAGACCTGAATGGGAAGAGTGATGTCTCCTGGGTTGTGGGGCTGGAGGAGATTACAGAGATAGGCACGGGCAAGCCACAGAGGGATTTGAAAACAAGGAAGAGAATTTTAAAACCGAGGCACTGTCGGACAGGAAGCCAATGTAGCTCAGCTAGCACGGTGGTGGGGGGGGGGGGGGGAGGGAATGCATGAACGAGGCTTGGTGTAGAGTTTTGGATGAGCCCAAAGATCACAGAGAGTGCAAGGTGGGAAGGCGGCCAGAACAGTATTGGAGTAGTCGAATCTGGAGGCAACAAAAGCAGTTAAAAACAAATTCTCTTCCGATTAACTCCCGTTACAGAATTTCTGCTCCTCACAGAACACTGTCAATCAGCATTTCTACTTCCAAATTGCTTTTTTCCACATCGTTGCTGACAATTAGGATAACTAGTTGACCTCCTGTGATGTTCACGTCAATGTGGCTGTCATGTTTTATAAAGGGCAGGAGTGTTACATAAGAACATAGACATTCAACATCATCACCATTGCTGAATTGACCATCATTAACATCCTGGAGTTACCATTGACCAGAAACTGAACTGGACCAGCCACATAAATACTGTGGCTACAAGAGCAGGTCAGAGGCTGGGAATTCTGCAAGTAACTCACCTCCTGACTCCCCAAAGCCTGTCCAACATCTACAAGGCACAAGTGAGGAGTGTGATGGAATACTCTCCACTTGCCTGGATGGGTGCAGCTCCAACAACATCCAGGACAAAGCAACCCGCTTGATTGACACCCCATCCACCACCTTCAACATTCACTCCCTCTACCACCAGGCACAGTGGCAGCGGTGTGCCCCATATACAAGATGGACTGCAGTAACCCTAAAGGTTTGGACTAGTACATTCAGGAGTAAGTGATCTTTTAAACCGCATGATAAGTGGTAATTACTGAAAAGCTTCGCTGGCCCTGAAAAGATAATTTTACAAGTGTGGAGTCTCATTCCCTCAGAAGATTAGCATTGGAGATTTTTTTACAAAGTAAAATATATTTTCGGTGTCTCCTATCTCCCTGTTAATCTCATCCGTATTTCCCAATCTTTATTTCACTTTCAGTAAACATTTAAATCTAATTTATACTTCCGGATTTGAACCCTGTGTGCCTCAGTTGAAGCACCTCGTTGCTTCTTGCCCTACTCACAGGGCGTTATACTGGCACAAATGCCCAGTGACAAGAAGTCTTTGTTGTAAAGCCCGTCAAGTCTTTGAGGGCAGCTTTCACCCCCGACCTCAAAATTTGGGCCAATGTTTTCCAAAAATGCAGCATTCACTG
The DNA here is from genome assembly GCF_036365525.1 of Heterodontus francisci. Classification (NCBI taxonomy): domain Eukaryota; kingdom Metazoa; phylum Chordata; class Chondrichthyes; order Heterodontiformes; family Heterodontidae; genus Heterodontus; species Heterodontus francisci. Next base: position 12,942,209 of record NC_090413.1, on the reverse strand, counting down.
AAGTGTCGGTCGTGCCTCAGTGGGTAGCTCTCTTCCCTCAGAGTCCGAGCTTCATGCCCTGCTCCACAGACTTGAGCACAAAATCTAGGCTGACCCTCTCGCGCAGTACTGTCGGAGCTGCCATCTTTCAAATGAGATATTCAGCCAGGGCACCATCTGCCCTCTCAGGTGGAAGTAAAAGATCCCATGGCAGTATGTCAAATATAAATAGGCCTGCTCTCCCAGGTGTTCTGGCCAATATTTATCGCGCAGCCAACAGCAGTAAAAATCAGATGACTTGGTCATTACCCATTCCTGTTTGTGGGATCTCACTGTGCACAAACTGGCTGACATTTCCTACATTACAACGGTGACTACATTTCAAAAATGGTTCATTGGCTATTGGCTGTGAAGCACTTTCCAACATCCTGAGGATGTGAAAGGCGCTGTTTAAGTGCAAGATGTTAGATTGCGTCTTCGGATCCTGGAGTGAGGCTTGAACCTCGACCTCTAACTCCAAGCCGAGGCTGACACTCTGGAAAAAAATTTCAGTCTGTGAATTCCACAGCTGTGTTCCACTGAAACCCCACTGGCCGCACAAGATACTGGGCACAAAATGCTCCAAAAAGCAGCGCCAGCATTCTCCACCCAGTGAATGGGTGCAACTGTCATTGAGAACTGCCAACATGACATGGGCCATCGCAATTTCTCCGCTCCCCTCACTCACTCTAACCCCTCTCCCTCTGAACATGCTGCATTCCGTTCTCCCAGTTCCAACCCCGCCATCATTGCTGACAAGGATGGTGCCCTTACTGTCTGGTGTCTCAACCTCTGACTTACAGAGGCTGAATGCCAACCCTCCAGCACTTCCTCCTAACTACTCCCAAGACCATGATCCCACCACCAAATATTGAGCTATTGTCTCCAGAACCTCCCCTCATCTCCTCTGGAGATCTTCCCTCCAAGGCCTCCAACCTCAGTCCTCCGACAGCTCACTTCTACCTCCTTCCCAAGATCCACAAACAGGACTTCCCTGATAGACCCATCAATTCAGCCTGTTCCTGTCCCACTGAACTGATTTTTTCCTATCTCGACAATATTTTCAATCCCCTTGTCCAGTCTCTTCCCACCTACATCCATGACTCTTCCGATGCCCTCCATCACTTTAACAGTTTCCAGGTCCTCACCGTCTCCTATTCACCGTGGACACCAAATCCCCTACACCTCCAGGACGGTTTGAGGGCTCTCCGCTGCTTCCTTGAACAGAGGCCGAACCAGTCCCCATCCACCACTGCCCTCCTCCGCCTGGCTGAACTAATTCTCACATTGAACAACTTCTCCTTCAACTCCACTCACTTCCTCCAAATAAAAGGTGTTGCTGTGGATACCTGATGAGTCCTAGCTATGCCTGCCCTTTTGTTGGAGATGTGGTACATGCCTTGTTCCAGTCCTACTTAGGACATCCTCTCACCTCTTCTTCCAGTATATTGATGACTGTATCGGTGCCGTTTCCTGCTCTCACCCTGAACTGGAAAATGTCATCAACATTGCTTCCAATTTCCACCCTTCTCTCACCTTCACATGGTCCATCTTCGACTCTTCTCTTCCCTTCCTTGATTTCCCTATCTCCATTTCTGGGGATAGGCGGACAACAAATATCCACTATATACCCATGGACTCCTATTGCTACCTTGACTACACTTTCTCACATCCCGCTTCCTGTAGAGACTCCATTCCATTTTCCCAGTTTCTCCATCTGTGTCAGATCTGTTCTGATGATGCAACATTACATACTAGTGCTTCCGATATGTCTTCCTTTTTCCTCAACCGAGGATTCCCCCCCACCTTGGTTGACAGGGCCCTCAACCCTATCTGTCACATTTCCCACACTTCTGCTCTCACCGCTTCTCCTCCCTCCCGGGACCATGATAGGGTTCCTTTAATATCAAGGCTATTCCTCCATCTTTTCGATGCTACCTGTCTTTTTAAAATGTTGTGCACCCTGAAATATTTATTTCCCAACCTTGGTCACCTTGTAAACATGTCTCTGCAATGCCAATTATATCAAATTCATTTATCTCTATTTGTGCTGCTAGTTTGTCTATCTGAATGCATAAAGCATTCATAACAAGAGCCTTTAATTATTTTTGCATGGACCTTACTCGCTGTTTCTTTTGGGCCTCCTTATCTCGAGAGACAATGGATACGCGCCTGGAGGTGGTCAGTGGTTTGTTAAGCAGCGCCTGGAGTGGCTATAAAGGCCAATTTTAGAGTGACAGGCTCTTCCACAGGTGCTGCAGAGAAATTTGTTTGTCAGGGCTGTTGCACAGTTGGCTCTCCCCTTGCGTCTCTGTCTTTTTTCCTGCCAACTACTAAGTCTCTTCGACTCGCCACATTTTAGCCCCGTCTTTATGGCTGCCCGCCAGCTCTGGCGAACGCTGGCAACTGACTCCCACGACTTGTGATCAATGTCACAGGATTTCATGTCGCGTTTGCAGACGTCTTTATAGCGGAGACATGGACGGCCGGTGGGTCTGATACCAGTGGCGAGCTCGCTGTACAATGTGTCTTTGGGGATCCTGCCATCTTCCATGCGGCTCACATGGCCAAGCCATCTCAAGCGCCGCTGACTCAGTAGTGTGTACAAGCTGGGGATGTTGGCCGCCTCGAGGACTTCTGTGTTGGAGATACGGTCCTGCCACCTGATGCCAAGTATTCTCCGGAGGCAGCGAAGATGGAATGAATTGAGACGTCGCTCTTGGCTGACATACGTTGTCCAGGCCTCGCTGCCATAGAGCAAGGTACTGAGGACACAGGCCTGATACACTCGGACTTTTGTGTTCCGTGTCAGTGCGCCATTTTCCCACACTCTCTTGGCCAGTCTGGACATAGCAGTGGAAGCCTTTCCCATGCGCTTGTTGATTTCTGCATCTAGAGACAGGTTACTGGTGATAGTTGAGCCTAGGTAGGTGAACTCTTGAACCACTTCCAGAGTGTGGTCGCCAATATTGATGGATGGAGCATTTCTGATGTCCTGCCCCATGATGTTTGTTTTCTTGAGGCTGATGGTTAGGCCAAATTCATTGCAGGCAGCCGCAAACCTGTCGATGAGACTCTGCAGGCACTCTTCGGTGTGAGACGTTAAAGCAGCATCGTCAGCAAAGAGGAGTTCCCTGATGAGGACTTTCCGTACTTTGGACTTCGCTCTTAGACGGGCAAGGTTGAACAACCTGCCCCCTGATCTTGTGTGGAGGAAAATTCCTTCTTCAGAGGACTTGAACGCATGTGAAAGCAGCAGGGAGAAGAAAATCCCAAAAAGTGTGGGTGCGAGAACACAGCCCTGTTTCACACCACTCAGGATAGGAAAGGGCTCTGAGGAGGAGCCACCATGTTGAAATGTGCCTTTCATTACCATTACTATTACTGTACTATTACCATTAATCTCTGTCCCTTCCTGTCGCACTCTGCTTGTCTTTACCTAAATCGCTACGCTGCTCTATTGCCTCGGCTTTTCTCTTTAAATTTCTAAATCTCCCTTCACCTGTCCCCTCCCTTTTTAGTTTTAAGTCCCATATCTAAGACCACCTCTCTCTCCTCCTTTAAGATGTGCCTTAAAACTGAACAAAGTCAAAACTCTTTGACCAAGCTTTCGGTCACCTGTCCTAATATTTCCTTTTTTGGCTCAGTCAATTTTTGTCTGAGGTTCGGGATGGTTTTGGTGCTTTCCTGTGTACAAGCAAGTTGTTGTTGAGTTCTGGTATATCACACACTCTGGGATCACATACTAATTTTTGGCTGGTGGACCAGTTATTTGTTTGTTACCTCCTGCAAACATTCACTAAGCCAGGAATTTAATTCTGTTTTCTCTGTGAAGGGCTGTACCAGGGCTATACACCCTCACTGACCCCATCAGCTTAAAAAATAAAGCTGTAACCAGCGTTGCACAGGGAGTCAGGAATTGGGCCGTAAGATGTTTACAGATCACAGGCATTGTTATATTTAATGTAGTATAAAGCCTGTTACCACAGGCTGAAAGTTACTGATCTGCAACCTGAAACTGACACAGCGTCTAATCCAGTAACAGCAAGGACAGCGGTCACTTAGCAACCACATGCTCCATTATAGAATGCCTGACAGTCCCCACTCAGCAACAGAAGCTGCATTATTATGGGATGCCTCCAGTGTGACTATGACAAAGGTAAACTTTCCCTCCTCGTCCCTTTCCATCTGTCTGCAGACTTCGATACGGTTGACCACTCCAACACCTCTCCACTGTCGTGCAGCTGGGTGGGACTGCTCTCACCTGGTTCCATTCTTATCTACCTAATCATAACCAGAGAATCATTTGCAATTGCTTCTCTTCCCACTCCTGCACTGTTACCTCTGGTGTCCCCCAAGGATCTATCCTTAGCCCCCTCCCATTTCTCATATACAAACTGCCCCTTGGCACCATTATCTGAAAACACAGCATTAGTTTTCACATCTACACTGATGACACCCAGCTCTACCTCACAACCTCCACTGTCGACTCCTCCACTGTTGATAACTTACCAGACTGCTTATCCAACATCCAGTACTGGATGAGCAGAAATTTTCTCCAATTAAATATAGGGAAGACCAAAACCATTGTTTTTGGACCATGCTCCAAACTCCGTTCCCTAGCTACCGACATTCCACCCCCTGGCAACAGTCTGAGATGAAATCAGTCTATTTGCAATCATGGTGTCATATCTGACCTCGAGACGAGCTTCTGACTGCACATTTGTGCCACTATTAAGACCACCTTATCAACATTGCCTGACTTCACCCCATTTCAGCTCATCTGCTTCTGATTCCCTCATTCATGCCATTGTTACATACAAATTAGGAGCAGGAGTAAGCCACTCAGCCCCTCAACTAGATCATGGCTGATCATCTACCTCAATGCCATTTTCCCACACTATTCCCATATCCCTTGACATCTTTAGATTTCTAGAAATCTATCGATCTCTACCTGTAGACTTGACTATCCCAAAGCACTCCTGACTGGCCTCCTACATTGTACCCTTCATAAACTTGAGGTCATCCAAAACTCTGCTGCCTGTGTTTTAATTCACACCAAGTCCCATTCCTCTATCACCCCTGTGCTCACTGACCTACATTGGCTCCAGGTCAAGCAATGTCTTGATTTTAAAATTTTTGTCCTTGTTTTCAAATCTCACCATGGCCTCTTCCCCCTCCCTATCTCTGTAATTTCCTCCAGCCCCACAACCCTCTGAGATATCTGCACCCTAATTCCAGCCTCTTGAAAATCACTCAACCATTGGTAGCCATGCCTTCAGCTGCCGAGGCCCCAAGCCCTCCCTACACCTCTCTGTCTCTCGACCTCTAAGACCCTCCTTAAAACCTACCTCTTTGACCAAGCTTTTGGTCGTTTGCCCTAATATCGCCTTATGCGGCTCAGTGTCATAATTTGTAATGCTTCTGTGATACTCCTTGTGATGTCTTATTATGTTAAAAGTGATATATAAATACAAGTTTTAGCTGTTTCCCGACAGTTGTCTCTCAGCAAATGGAGGCTTTATCCTCAGAATAGTAACTGGACATCGCTATGCAGCATCATCATCCAGAGGTGGTGTGACTTTCGTGCTATGCACTTGCCTTACACTAATTTGTTCTTGTTTCCCCTATTCCATGTAGGCTTTAAACACTTGCAAAGTGGTTTGGTTAGTTATTTCTGGAGGAGGCTATTTCAGTCTCTTATGCTATTGGGTATGAAGCTGTTGAAATATACTCATGTGCGACTTAGGAGAAGCAGAGTTTTTTTTAATTCTTTCATGGAATGTTGGCATCGCTGGCAAGGCCAGCATTTGTTGCCCATCCGTAAGTATTGTGCTTTCCCCTCCTGTAGCGGGCTGCTTGGTTAACATATGGTGGAATATCAATAGGAACCTCACACTGATCTGCTTTCTGGAACAGTGCAAGTCTACGCAGCTGTGTTGTGTTGGCCACTCCAGGGAGACCAACATGGACATAACACTGGATGTTCCAGGATAGTCGTGAAGCCCACCCCTGCTGCATGTTTCTGAACCATTTCCAGTTTGTTTACAAGGCAGGTTTGGTTGGGGTCCCAGACCTTGCTGCATACTCCAGTTTGGGACGTATCATGGGATGCCTGAGTCCTCACTCAGCAACAGAATACTATATTATGGGATGCCTGTGTGTGATTCCCAACCCCAACCTCTCCTCCCGCCCAGGGTCGCTCCATCCGAGCAACGCCACGGACTGAGTAGCCCAGTCAGATGGTGACAGCCCCTCCAGCCGGAGTTCCCCGGATACTCACCGCGCTGCTGCCGCTCCGGGAAGCCCAGGTCGGGTGGGAAGCTGGGGATGCTGTCAGGGTCGGGCTCAATGTCCGGCTCCGTCAGGTATCGCCGCGCCAAATGTGCCCCCATGGCTGGCTGCAGCCTCAGGGTCACCCACCGCCACCCGGATATGAACACGGGCGGCCCACACTTCCGGGGCGAGGCTGCGCGAGCACTCGCCGGGGTGGGCGGAGCGTAAACACCGCTGACGTAAAGCGTTGGCCGGCATGATAGTGCGGGGCGGAAGTCTCTCGGCCGCCCTAATAGGGCGGGGCGGAAGTCACTCGGAGCGGGGCTCGGCCGTCATGATAGTGCGGGGCGGAAGTCTCTCGGAGCGGGGCTCGGCCGTCATGATAGTGCGGGACGGAAGTCTCTCGGAGCGGGGCTCGGCCGTCATGATAGTGCGGGGCGGAAGTCTCTCGGAGCGGGGCTCGGCCGTCATGATAGTGCGGGGCGGAAGTCTCTCGGAGCGGGGCTCGGCCGTCATGATAGTGCGGGGCGGAAGTTTCGTTGCGGTGGTCGGCCGCCCTGATAGTGCGGGGCGGAGGTCTCTCGGAGCGGGGCTCCGAGCAACGCTGTGCCCTCGTTCAGCAGCTGGAGATCCCACGGAAACCCGGGCTATTTATTAACTGAATGAAAATCAGAGTGTGACCTGAGACACTGGGAATGATCTCAATCAACATAAACTTCTTTATCCAGCACTGATTTTATCTCCTGTTTTGGGCTCGCATCCCATTCGTCCAGTGTGTGCTGGGGTACTGTTGCCCCGGGTACAGTGTGTGCTGGGGTACTGTTGCCCCGGGTACAGTGTGTGCTGGGGTACTGTTGCCCCGGGTACAGTGTGTGCTGAGGTACTGTTGCCCTGGGTACAGTGGGTGCTGGGGTACTGTTGCCCCGGGTACAGTGGGTGCTGGGGCACTGTTGCCCCGGGTACAGTGGGTGCTGGGGTACTGTTGCCCCGGGTACAGTGGGTGCTGGGGTACTGTTGCCCCGGGTACAGTGTGTGCTGGGGTACTGTTGCCCCCGGTACAGTGGGTGCTGGGGTACTGTTGCCCCGGGTACAGTGGGTGCTGGGGTACTGTTGCCCCGGGTACAGTGTGTGCTGGGGTACTGTTGCCCCGGGTACAGTGTGTGCTGGGGTACTGTTGCCCCGGGTACAGTGTGTGCTGAGGTACTGTTGCCCTGGGTACAGTGGGTGCTGGGGTACTGTTGCCCCGGGTACAGTGGGTGCTGGGGCACTGTTGCCCCGGGTACAGTGGGTGCTGGGGTACTGTTGCCCCGGGTACAGTGGGTGCTGGGGTACTGTTGCCCCGGGTACAGTGTGTGCTGGGGTACTGTTGCCCCCGGTACAGTGGGTGCTGGGGTACTGTTGCCCCGGGTACAGTGGGTGCTGGGGTACTGTTGCCCCGGGTACAGTGGGTGCTGGGGTACTGTTGCCCCGGGTACAGTGGGTGCTGGTCTACTGTTGCCCCGGGTACAGTGGGTGCTGGGGTACTGTTGCCCCGGGTACAGTGGGTGCTGGGGTACTGTTGCCCCGGGTACAGTGGGTGCTGGGGTACTGTTGCCCCGGGTACAGTGTGTGCTGGGGTACTGTTGCCCCGGGTACAGTGGGTGCTGGGGTACTGTTGCCCCGGGTACAGTGGGTGCTGGGGTACTGTTGCCCCGGGTACAGTGGGTGCTGGGGCACTGTTGCCCCGGGTACAGTGGGTGCTGGGGCACTGTTGCCCCCGGTACAGTGGGTGCTGGGGTACTGTTGCCCCCGGTACAGTGGGTGCTGGGGTACTGTTGCGCCGGGTACAGTGGGTGCTGGCGTACTGTTGCCCCGGGTACAGTGGGTGCTGGGGTACTGTTGCCCCGGGTACAGTGGGTGCTGGGGTACTGTTGCCCCGGGTACAGTGGGTGCTGGGGTACTGTTGCCCCGGGTACAGTGGGTGCTGGGGTACTGTTGCCCCGGGTACAGTGCGTGCTGGGGTACTGTTGCCCCGGGTACAGTGCGTGCTGGGGTACTGTTGCCCCGGGTACAGTGCGTGCTGGGGTACTGGTGCCCCGGGTACAGTGCGTGCTGGGGTACTGTTGCCCCGGGTACAGTGGGTGCTGGGGCACTGTTGCCCCGGGTACAGTGTGTGCTGGGGCACTGTTGCCCCGGGTACAGTGTGTGCTGGGGTACTGTTGCCCCGGGTACAGTGTGTGCTGGGGTACTGTTGCCCCGGGTACAGTGTGTGCTGGGGTACTGGTGCCCCGGGAACGGTGTGTGCTGGGGTACTGGTGCCCCGGGTACAGTGGGTGCTGGGGTACAGTGGGTGCTGGGGTACTGGTGCCCCGGGTACAGTGGGTGCTGGGGTACTGTTGCCCCGCGTACAGTGGGTGTTAGGGTACTGTTGCCCCGGGTACAGTGGGTGCTGGGGTACTGTTGCCCTAGTTACAGGGTGTGCTGGGGTACTGTTGCTTCAGGTACAGTGCATGCTGGGGTACTGTTGCCCCAGGTACAGGGTGTGCTGGGGTACCGAATCACTGGGACGGGGCTGTTGGTTTGCCATTTCCAGGGTACAAGGGTTTTGCAGTACAGTTCCCACCATATCACAAATGTTGGAAAATCATACCATGGATACGGGGTGCGAAGAGAATATGCTGTGAGTGCAGGGGACGTTGGTTTATCAATGTGCTCTTCTGAACCCTATTTCTCTGGTGAAGCTTTTGGCCACACAGATAGCTCCTTTAGCTGATCGTTTACTTTTATCTGATTGGAATTCAGTGAAGTGCTTTAGGACTTTTTTTTTTACTTAAAAAAACTACATAAAAGCACATTGTCACTGCTGTTGTTTGGGATATTTGCCTGAAAAATGACAGAGAGTAAGATTTTATGCACAGTTGTGTGGAATTGCACTTGTGGTTTTCACACATGTATGGAATGCCCCCAGGCCTACACTGGAGAGGGAAGAGAAAGTTAATAAAGCAAGTTGCTAGCCAGTCCAAACCCCAATATAGGCTGCAGGGGAAAGGAACAGGCCTCGTGTTCAGGCTTTGCTACTGATGGCAATCCACCGAAAACCTCAATGGCTTGGAGCAGGACGATACAGAATACATAGCTAAGGGGACAGTGGCAGGAAAGGAATTCCACATTTGTTGCCGATTTGCACCAATTCTGGGTCAGACAGGAGCTATTCTGCAAGGACAGGCTGCATTTGAAGAGGAAGTGGGCTAAAGGTCTGGCAAAATGGTTAAATAAGGAAGATAAGCTGCTTAAAGCAGGAAAGGGGGGGGGAGGGGAAACAACTGGGAATATCGGGAGCAACTAATAAGGGCGGCGCAGTGGTTAGCACCGCAGCCTCACAGCTCCAGCGACCCGGGTTCAATTCTGGGTACTGCCTGTGTGGAGTTTGTAAGTTCTCCCTGTGTCTGCGTGGGTTTCCTCCAGGTGCTCCGGTTTCCTCCCACATGCCAAAGACTTGCTGGTTGATAGGTTAATTGGCCATTATAAATTGCCCCTAGTATAGGTAGATGGTAGGGAAATATAGGGACAGGTGGGGATGTGGTACGAATATGGAATTAGTGTAGGATTAGTATAAAATGGGTGGTTGATGGTCGGCACAGACTCGGTGGGCCGAAGGGCCTGTTTCAGTGCTGTATCTCTAAACTAAACTAAACTAAAATAATAAATAGAAAAATAGATGAGGATAATATTCTTGCAGAAAGGGGGATATGCAGTAGAGGCATATACATGTAAATGGTCTGATTATAAACACAGGAACAGATAAAGTGAAGAGAGAGTCTGACTTAGACAAAACAACATCATAGAACATAGAACATTACAGCGCAGTACAGGCCCTTCGGCCCTCGATGTTGCGCCGACCTGTGAAACCATCTGACCTACACTATTCCATTTTCATCCATATGTCTATCCAATGACCACTTAAATACCCTTAAAGTTGGCGAGTCTACTACTGTTGCAGGCAGGGCGTTCCACGCCCCTACTACTCTGAGTAAAGAAACTACCTCTGACATCTGTCCTATATCTATCACCCCTCAACTTAAAGCTATGTCCCCTCGTGTTTGCCATCACCATCCGAGGAAAAAGACTCTCACTATCCACCCTATCTAACCCTCTGATTATCTTATATGTCTCTATTAAGTCACCTCTTCTCCTCCTTCTCTCTAACGAAAACAACCTCAAGTCCCTCAGCCTTTCCTCGTAAGACCTTCCCTCCATACCAGGCAACATCCTAGTAAATCTCCTCTGCACCCTTTCCAAAGCTTCCACATCCTTCCTATAATGCGGTGACCAGAACTGCATGCAATACTCCAGGTGCGGCCGCACCAGAGTTTTGTACAGCTGCAGCATGACCTCGTGGCTCCGAAACTCGATTCCCCTACTAGTAAAAGCTAACACACCATATGCCTTCTTAACAGCCTTATTAACCTGGGTGGCAACTTTCAGGGATTTATGTACCTGGACACCAAGATCTCTCTGCTCATCTACATTATCAAGAATCTTCCCATTAGCCCAGTACTCTGCATTCCTGTTACTCCTTCCAAAGTGAATCACCTCACACTTTTCTGCATTAAACTCCATTTGCCATCTCTCAGCCCAGCTCTGCAGCCTATCTATGTCCCTCTGTAACCTACAACATCCTTCGGCACTATCCACAACTCCACCAACCTTCGTGTCATCCGCAAATGTACTAACCCACCCTTCTGCACCCTCATCCAGGTCATTTATAAAAATGACAAACAGCAGTGGCCCCAAAACAGATCCTTGCGGTACACCACTAGTAACTAAACTCCAGGATGAACATTTGCCATCAACCACCACCCTCTGTCTTCTTTCAGCTAGCCAATTTCTGATCCAAAGCTCTAAATCACCTTCAACCCCATACTTCCGTATTTTCTGCAATAGCCTACCGTGGGGAACCTTATCAAACGCCTTACTGAAATCCATATACACCACATCCACGGCTTTACCCTCATCCACCTGTTTGGTCACCTTCTCAAAAAACTCAATAAGGTTTGTGAGGCACGACCTACCCTTCACAAAACCGTGCTGACTATCGCTAATGAACTTATTCTTTTCAAGATGATTATAAATCCTATCTCTTATAACCTTTTCCAACATTTTACCCACAACCGAAGTAAGGCTCACAGGTCTATAATTACCAGGGCTGTCTCTACTCCCCTTCTTGAACAAGGGGACAACATTTGCTATCCTCCAGTCTTCCGGCACTATTCCTGTCGACAATGACGACATAAAGATCAAGGACAAAGGCTCTGCAATCTCCTCCCTGGCTTCCCAGAGAATCCTAGGATAAATCCCATCTGGCCCAGGGGACTTATCTATTTTCACACTTTCCAAAATTGCTAACACCTCCTCCTTGTGAACCTCAATCCCATCTAGCCTAGTAGTCTGTATCTCAGTATTCTCCTCGACAACATTTTCTTTCTCTACTGTAAATACTGACGAAAAATATTCATTTAACGCTTCCCCTATCTCCTCTGATTCCACACACAACTTCCCACTACTGTCCTTGATTGGCCCTAATCTAACTTTAGTCATTCTTTTATTCCTGATATACCTATAGAAAGCCTTAGGGTTTTCCTTGATCCTATCCGCCAATGACTTCTCGTGTCCTCTCCTCGCTCTTCTTAGCTCTCCCTTTAGATCCTTCCTGGCTAGCTTGTAACTCTCAAGCGCCCTAACTGAGCCTTCACGTCTCATCCTAACATAAGCCTTCTTCTTCCTCTTGACAAGTGCTTCAACTTCTTTAGTAAACCAAGGCTCCCTCGCTCGACAACTTCCTCCCTGCCAGAAGATGCAGTAATGTTAAAGAAAACGAATGCAGGTATTGTAATGAGTGAGTGGGGGAAGAAATTGGATAACAAACATAACAGGATGCAATATATTTCAGAGGGATAGAAAGGAAGGTGGAGGGGCAATATTGAAAGAGAGAAAATGCATATTATAGAGGGCAGTAATGTAGATGAGAGATGGAGACTGCCAATAGGATGGAGCTCAAAATCGAAACATTACATTAGTAAGTAGGTATTGCAAGCCTCCCAATTGTAGAAAAGAAATAAAAGGTGAGACAGATGAGTAGGAACAACAACTGATTGTTCTGGGAGATTTGAATTATCCACTTATCAATTGAACAAGTAAATGGACAAAAGGGCAATGGAATTCTGAAACTGTGGATGGAACTCCTTCCTCAGCTGGGGCTCAGTGGGTTGCACTCTCACTCTGAGTCAGGGGATTGAAATAAGGAAACTATTAGTTTTAGGGTGGCAAGGATAGATAAAGAGGTTAGAAATCAATTAAAATTGAAAACAAGGGCCCATAATGTCCCTAAGAATAATTAAAGAAAAAAAAATTGAGTGGGATAGGGAAACAAGAGACAATATAAATAAAAACAATGGAATAGTAAAGTATTTGAGAAACCGTATATATCAGTAAGAAAATTAGAAATATAAGAAATGGGAGCAGGACTAGGCCTGGAGACCCCTCAAGCCTGCTCCGCCATTTAAGATCATGGTTGAGCCTCTATATAAACTCACTTTCCCACTTATCCCCGTATCCCTTAGTGCCCAAAGAATCTATCGATCTGAATCTTGGATATACTCATCGACTGAGCATCCACAGTCAGGGGAAACTGCCTCTCAGTATCTACACTGTCAAACCCTCCAAGAATTGCATGTTTCAGTAAGATCACCTCCTTCCAAACTCCAGAAAGTATAAACCCATTCTACTCAATCTCTTGTCATTGGGCAGCCTCTCATCCCAGCAATCAGTCTATTGATCCTTCATTGCACCCCTTTTAAGACAAGTGATTCATGTACAAGGACCCCAAATTCCTCATACTAACATTTACTGGTTTCTCACCTTTAAAAACAAAATCTGCTTTTCCATTCTTCCTACCAAAGTGGATAATTCCGCACTTCACCTTATAATTGATCTCCCAATCACTGAACTGATCTATGTCCCCTTGCATCGTCTTTGCATCCTCCTCACAGTTCACTTTCCCACCTAACTTTGTATCACAATTGTTAACCGAGGTGAGACTCCAGAGAGGAGAGAATTGCCAATTTGTAGATGATCAAAAATGGCAGAGATATTTAATAAGTACTTCGCATCAATCTTTACGAAAGAGGAGGCTATCGGAGAGAATTGCTGAAGTGATTGGGAGTGAGAGGAGCAATAGTGTAACAGATAAAAGGAACAATTTAGATAAGTTAGTTAGGGTAAGGGAAGACAAGTCGACAGGGCCTGATGAGGCAGATCCTGGAGAAGGAAATTGCTGAGGTCCTAAATGTTGTACTTCAGGCTCAACTGAGTGTAGGGTGTGTGTTGGAGGACTGGAGAGTGACCTGTGTCATACCCATTTTTAAAAAGATCGTCAGAGCGAATCTGGGTAATTATAATCTTCCCTATAATAATAGGGAAAACATTGAGTATTTAATTCAGGAAGAAATTACTATTTTCTCTTTATCTAGATCCATGGTAAAAAAAAAAGCAGCCTGCAAAGATTTCAAAAAGGACAATTATGCTTGCGGAGGTAACATACATGGTAAAATGAAAAATGCAGTGGATGATGTGGTGTGGTGTGTATGGACTTTAGGCAAGCCTTAATCAAGCTACCACAGGACAGATTACAAGAACAATTAAGGAGTATGGAATTAGGAGGAAGAATAGCAAACGGGACTAAAATTAGTTAGAGGGGAGAGAGGAGAGTAGGAGTTACGGATGGCTTTCAGTTTGGTTGAAAGCAGGTAGTGATTTGCCCTCACGGTTTACCTCTGGGGCCGCTTCTGTTCACTGTGTACATCAATAATCTGGATCTAGCTGTAGAGCGGGTTGAAATTTGCACATGTTACTACAATAGAAGGCAGTCAATTTTTCAGTAGACTAAAGGAAACAATATTACGATGGGGGAATGGGCTAGAAATGGCTAAAGGAATTCAAGGTCAGTAAGTGTGAGGTGATTTTCTAATCAATATCTAACAGCAGTAATTGAATTAAACGGTTCGGTGCTGTGGAAAAGGGGGTATAAGTTCACAGGCTATTATTGTGGGGAGATGGTGGTGTAGTGGTAATGTCACTGCACTAGCAATCCAGAAGTCCAGGATAATGCCCTGGGGACATGGGTTCAAGTCCCACCAATAGTAGCTGGTCAAATTTAAGTTCAGTTAATTAATAAAATCCAGAATGAAAAGCCAGTTTCAGTAATGGTGCCATGAAACCACCATCAATTATCATAAAAACCCATCAGGGGTTCTCTCCTCCCCTTTAGGGAAGGAAATCTGCTATCCTTACCTGGTCTGGCTTACATGTGACTCCAGACCCATTCCAATGTCATTGACTCTTAACTGCCACTCAGTTGTCAAGGGCAATTAGGGATGGGCAACAAATGCTAGTCTGCCTGAAAAAAATGGTGGCCCTTAATGAGCTTTGTTGCTCATGAACTATCACGTGGTTCTGGGCGCAAGTGACCATGGTTGGTAAGGGGTCAATTCAACAGTAACCAGAGCATCATGCGAAAATCTGAGTAAAACATCTGCTTGGGTTTCTCATCTCTCTGCACCCCCGTTGAGTAGAGCTGACAACTCTGATTGGATGTGTTCTCAGAAAGTTTCATCACATGACTCCCACCCCAAACCATTGTTTCCTCATCGTGCCCAATATTTTGATAACAAAAATAACACTTTTTTTAAAATGCCCCAATGAATTTTCACCTGGCTTGCTTGCAGTCCAGGAGGTTAATCTTTAATTCATAGAGACTCTGGGACACCCCACCTCTAACATTGCATGCAAGTGTTTGTTGTTGCTATTTCTGGATGGGTAGGTTTTTTTTTTGGTTTGGGATGGGTGGGTGGTGTTTCCAAATTGAAGCTCTCCCATTATGGTCTGTATTTTTGATACCCCACACTTTTACCTGAATCCAAGAAGTTGGGGGACATTCAGGCCTCTTTCAAGGTCACAGTTAAAGCTTCTCATTTACTAGTCTATCTGAATTTTTCCCATTGTTGTTGGCCGAAAGGCAGCCTCCACTGGAGGGTGGAACTGAATGGAATGCAATTCAAACTGTGATCTTACCCATACCACTCTACTCTGCTATGCCTTCATTGCCATCTTTCTATTGACGCCAACAACTTCCTAGTCTTCCTTGCGTCCTAGAAAGTTGCCGGCCTACTACCAGAGATTGGTGCACTCCTTTACATGAATTTTTTTTTTTTAATTATTAATTCTCTGGATGTAGGTGTCACTACCAAAGCCAGCATTAATTGCCCATATCTAGTTTCCCTCGAGAAGGTGGTGGCAGTTTGATACTACTGAGGGGGCCATCTCAGAGGACAGTTATGGGTCAGCCACATTGGTGTGGAACTGGACATTCAGATGGGCCAGACAAGGTAAGGACAGATGGTTTCCTACCCTGAATGAACCAGTTGGGTTTTTATGACCGCTCCATGGTCACCATTTACTGATGCCAACGTTTTATCTGCAGATTCTAAAAATGAAATTGAGATTCTCAAAGTGTTGTGGTGGGATTCGATCTCACCTGTCTGGATCATTACTCCAGTAACATTACCATAATTACAACGGGTAAAGAGGGGAATGATGCAGATATTGTAGTTAAGGAGGGGGAGTGTGAAGTATTGGATTCATTTAACATAGGGAGAGAGGAAGTATTTATGGGATTAGCATCTTCGAAAGTTGATAAATCACCAGGGCCAGATGAAATGTACCCTAGGCTGTTAAAAGAAGAGAGGAAATTGCAGAAGGTCTGACCATCATTTTCCAGTCCTCACTGGATACAGGTGTGGTGCAGGAGGATTGGAGAACAGTGGCGCAGTGGGTAGCACCGCAGCCTCACAGCTCTAGCGACCCGGGTTCAATTCTGGGTACTGCCTGTGTGGAGTTTGCAAGTTCTCCCTGTGTCTGCGTGGGTTTCCTCCGGGTGCTCCGGTTTCCTCCCACCACCAAAAGACTTGCAGGTTGATAGGTAAATTGGCCATTATAAATTGGCCCTTCGGCCCACCGAGTCTGTGCCGACCATCAACCACCCATTTATACTAATCCTACACTAATCCCACATTCCTACCACATCCCCACCTGTCCCTATATTTCCCTACCACCTAACTATACTAGGGGCAATTTATAATGGCCAATTAACCTATCAACCTGCAAGTCTTTGGCATGTGGGAGGAAACCCACGCAGACACAGGGAGAACTTGCAAACTCCACACAGGCAGTACCCAGAATTGAACCCGGGTCGCTGGAGCTGTGAGGCTGTGGTGCTAACCACTGCGCCACTGTGCCAGAGCTGGAAAAATGCAGCTATGAGGAAAGATTGGATGGGCTGGGGTTGCTCTCCTTGGAACAGAGAAAGCTGAGGAGAGATGTGATTGAAATGTACAAATTTTGAGGGGCCTGGATAGAGGAGATGAAGGGCCTATTTACCTTAGCAGAGAGGTCAGTGACAAGGGGGCATAGATTTAAAGTGATTGGTAGAAAAATTAGAGGGGAGATGAAGAAAAACTTTTCACCCAGAGTGGTGAGTTTCTGGAACTCACTGCCAGAAAGGGTAGTTGAGGCAGAAACCCTCAACTTATTTCAAAAGGAGTCTGGATATGCACCTCAAGTGCCATAATCTGCAGGGCTGCAGACCAGGCACTGAAAGGTGGGATAAGAACAGGTAGATCGTTTTCCGGCCGGCACAGACACGATGGGCTAAGTGGCCCCATTCTGTGAAACAGGCAGTTTGAGCCCAACCAGCTCATGTTGGCGTTTATCCTTCATGGTCGTGGTGAGTGGGTAGGTCCTGCTAATAATTGCCAAGACTGGACTGGATGACAACAAAAGAGTTTTAAAAAATGTTCTGAAATTTATAATAAATGCAATATATATATATATATAAAAAACTTGAGGTAAAGGATTCAAAACATTGCACCAGAAAGTCTTTCAGGTTAGAAATCTGTTTGGAAAATATACATGGAGTACTTTGTCTGATTAGCCACCGTGGCCAGTGCCTTAGAACGCGTCCGTACATTAAAGGCGGTATATAAGTTGAAGTTGCCGTCGAGCGCCGGGCGGCCTTCCTCCATATTCTTGGCTCCCGCTATCTCGCAGTTGATTGGTCGCCATTACGAGGTCAGAGGTCATCATGCGACGAGAGCAAGTGAGCAATTGCTGTTCCCGCTGTGCCCCGCCCCCACCTCACACAAAGGGAGCCGCCCTCCCCGCGAGGCTCTGCCGTTGACGCAGCACGTGCAGCATCCTCTCCACGTGCTGCCGCTCCTCGTGCTGGCTGAGCACGTTGTTGGATTGGTTCGTGTTCAGTTCGGCAGTTGCTGCCGCCGCGTGCGGTGCCTGTTCCGTTTCGAGGCTTCCCAGCCGGACTGAGCCGTTGTTTGCTGCCGTCACGTGCCGCTCCCCCTCTGTTTCCGGGCTCCCCAGCCGGTCTGAGCCATCGTTCGCTGCCGCCACGTGCTGCTCCCGCTCTGTTTCCAGGCCCCCCGGCCGGTTCATAGTACCACTTGCTGCCGCCACGTGCTGCTGCCGCTCTGTTTCCAGCCCCCCCGGCTGCTCCGGGACGGCACCCTCGCTGCCTTTGTCTCCTTCAGTATTGTGGGTTGTGGCCCCGGCCTGGCACGCACCGGCCTCACTGCTCTCTACCCGCCTCCGGTCTTGAAGCTTTGACACGAGCCTGGCCGTGCCAACGGTCATCTCGAACCGCTTGTGCTTGCCGGCTGAGCGCCGCAACGTGGCGCTCTCCGGTGACGAGCTCCGGCTGGAGCCTACCGCCCTCCACTCCGTGTCTGCGGCAGCCCCGCCGCCATCCGCAGCCAGCGTCTCGGCGCACTCCTCTTCCACTGCTGCCGCCGGCAGGTTGGCAGTGATGTTGGGAAGAGCCGAAGGCTTGGGGATGATGGGCCGGGTTTTGGCCTGCCCGTACCGCTGGTATTTGCCAGGCTGCCGGCTGAAGGCGTATCGCTGAAAGGGGTCGGCGCTGCTATCGCTTTCGGAATCCTGTCCATCCAGAGAGCGCGCGTCTTCCGAAACCGTTCTTGCTGCATCGGCCTGGCCTGCTGCTGAGGGAAGAGAAGCAATTTAAAAAAAAAATACATTAGTGACGGGCCACGGAGCCTCAGAAACCAAAACTGACCCCAAACCCGGGTGGTGGTGGTGTGGGTGGGGGTGTATGGTGAGACTATGATGGGAGGATTTTTGGTTCCAGCTGCCTCCTTCCAAGGTTGAGGCACTGGAGATTGGACCTCAAGTAAGTGAGGCAGCGTCACCAGGGCCAATCCGGAAGGCTCTGGCAAGGGGTGTGGACGAGAAGGTGGGGTTGGGTTGGGGTGGGGTAACCTGGGAGATGCATTATTGTCCAGCCAGGGCCCTCCATGGGCCACAGATTGCCCAGTGAGGAGGGACACCCTCCCCCATCAAGCCCACACGGATGGTGCCGTTAATAGGCCACTTAAGGGCCCCAATTGGCCTCTCGGTGGAAAGCCCATCGTCGGCCTATCCCACCCCGGGAAGACCGCTCGGCAATACGGCGGCAAGGGGCCCTCTGCCCCCTACTCCCACCACCCGTCGCGATTCGCACCTCAGGGGGTAGGGTGGGCCAAAAATTCCAGCCCTTGGTGATTAAACTTGACCCAAATGTGAATCGAACCCCTCCCAGTTCTCTTTTGGATTGGAATGGCCTCCCCAAGCCAGCTACTCACCCTTCTCCTCCTCCCAACCCTGCATAGGGAGGAAACGTAGGGAAAAACAGCAGCAGGCTGCCTGCTGCTGAGGGAAGAGAAGCAATTTAAAAAGAAATACATTAGTGATGGGCCACGGAGCCTCAGAAACCAAAACTGACCCCAAACCACCGTCGTGGTGGTGGTGGTGCCTTGGTGATTAAACTTGACCCAAATGTGAATCGAACCCCTCCCAGTTCTCTTTTGGATTGGAATGGCCTCCCCAAGCTAGCTACTCACCCTTCTCCTCCTCCCAACCCTGCATAGGGAGGAAACGTAGGGAAAAACAGCAAACGAACGTGTAAAGCTCCGAAGAGCCAGACTCATTACCCTTCACCCTTTTGTTCATACACACACCCCTTGCAGGCCCAATCACTCACCTGCCATGTCACTGCTGTCACAGCTTTCTCTCCGTTGGTCTCGTGAGTCATCGAGTGCTTCATTTGATGAGGATTTGTCCGATACATATCCTTCACTAGAATGCCGCTTCAGAGTCAGATTCTGTAGCAGGAGAGACGAGACCGTGAACACAAGACAAAGCGAGATCCACCAGCTAAACTTCCCTTGCATCACTCTCATTTTCACTGAAGCAGAGAGACCACAAAGGTTGCTAGTTTCCATTCCCAGCTCACGCCAAGTTAACTGATTTCAGTTGGACTGCTCGTGGAGCCACTGCATTCGGCTACTGCTTCAAGTGAGGAAAACAAGTCAACTGGAGGTCTGATACTCGGTCAGTAACTCCTGTGGGTGTGCATGTCCTTGGGGACAGGTCAAAGCTTGGCTGTCATGGCCATGCAGCCAGTCAGCATTCTTTGAAGGATGGAAGCTCCTGAACACCTTTCGGAGGAGTGGGGGGTGTGGTGGTGGGGGAAAGGAAGGAGAAAGACATTATGTTCAGTGTTTCACTATGCTATTAATTAATTGAATTTTATAGGGGGAGAAGGGGATGGCGGGTTTTGGTTAAGGATGGAAGAAGGGAGGCAGGAATGTGCATTTGTATAGAGCCTGCTCTTGACTCTCAAAACATCCCATACAGTTGTAGTCATTTACGGCACAGAAAGAGGTCAATCGGCTCATTCCATGATGCTCCATGGCCAACATAATGTAGTCACTGTCATGTAGGCAGCTTCTGTGTGCACAGCATAGTCCTGCAAACAAGCAATGAGCTACAAATGACCAAATCTGTTTTTAATGGTATTGGTTGGGGACCAATGCATGTCTGGTCATCAGAGGAACTTCCTCCTCTTCAAACTGTGCCGTGAGGTCTTAAACATCAACCTGAATGGACAAATAGGGCCTTGGTTTAACGTCTCATCTGGAAGACAGTGCCTCCAGTGCAGCAGCCCCTCAGTACTGCACTGGAGTATCCGTCCAGATTGTGTGCCTCGGGTTTCTGTATCCAGGCCAACAGAGGAGATGCTGATAACTGAAGGCCAGCCTGACTGTAAGCATCTGACCTGAGAACAAGCCACATGGGCTTTGTACCTTAAACTGCTGGTATACCCAACATTCCTTCACGGTATTGGAGGATGTAATGCATCAGACTTCAAAGCCTGATGGGGAAATCATTGTATTCATGGCACCACGTGGTGTTTTACTGGGGGGAGTGGGTAAGCTTAGTTGAAAAATTTTGATTTTTTTTTAATAATAAAATTAAAAGTCACGGACCCCAGTTAATTTGAAGTTTTTCTTCAACTTAATTTAGAGAAAAGAAAAACACAGTGCCATCTGGGTTTTTAAACAGCCGTTACTCCCCCACATCCAATCCCCCAGTTGTTCCTGTTCACTGAGATTTGAAACCCAGTTCACACAGATACTGTATCCCATCCAATTCCTCATCTTTACAGAGATGCTGCACCCCCAGCTATAGATACTGACACTCTTCTTCCCCCTCCACTCAGGTTAAGATCATCTTTTTCTGTTTCCTGTTTGATGCTGGCATCCTCGGCCTCCCCTCACAACCTGCACTTTATGTTGGCACCCCGGCCATGCATAAAGCTCTGCTTTCAGTTCTCTCCCATTGCCCCAAATTTGTCACTTCTGCTCCTCCCCCCTCCATTTAATTCCCATCTATTTCCCCCCTCCTTCATTCCCCCTTCCTACTCCTTTACATCCCCTTCCTGTCTGCCTATTACCCTTTTTTCTCTCCCCTCAGTGCCACCCCTACATGAATCCAGCGGCCAGTGGAAGTGATTCGACTCGCTGGGTTACAGTCGATGGGAGCTTCTGCACTCAAATTTTCCACCCATTTGACACAGTAATTGAATCACTAGCAGCAGAAATGGGATGGGGGGGGTAAATCTGAGACGGGAGCGGGTCCAGTCTGCCCTGGTTATGACCACAAAGATTGACACCCAGGCCAGATCCTCCAAACACCCACCGTCAGCGCGAAACAGAGCGACGTGTGTACTTCAAGCGAGTTCTACAAACTGGACACTTTGTTCTTATTACATTCTTCGAGTTAAATCTACAAGGCTGTACCTCGGAGGAATTGCTTCTGTCCGTTGCCGAGCGCAGGGCCTCTCTCTCTCGGTTTACTATCGTTTCCAACGACAAGGATTTGAGGCCTAGTCTGGTCTCAAAGATCAGACTGTGTTGCTCGATGAGGAAATCGACAACTTGAGCCTGGTAGCCAGAGTTAAGCAGAGAAATCATTGAAGCCGTATCCTCCAGAGCTGGAAGTCTAATTAGCGTGGGGCCAAAGATTATTCCCAGGTTATTGGACGACATCTTGTTTTCTTCGCATCGTTCAGCCACTCTAAGAGAAAGAGAGATCAACTTTGAAGCCATAAATAGTTTACACATCCTTCCCCCTGCTGTCACCAGGGAGGATTCAATGGCTACCAGCTACCCTCACTTAAGTGGCTATTCTTCAGGTGTGAGCACAGTGGATGTCAGCAGGCTATTTGGCCTTAACAGACTTCAGAGCTGAGCCTCAGGCAGGTGCTGCTGTCTAGCAGAAGACAATGGATAACCCCCTCACCAGTCCCTCTTCCACTGCCTCCCCCCGCCTTCAACCAGCTAACTCGGTTTATGGGTTAGTCAGCTCGAGTTTGGGGAAACTCTGCAGGACCCTTTTGATCGGCATTCAAGGTTCAGAAGTAGGCATGCGTTGTTGTACCCATGACCCCAGACTGATACGAACATACAAACTAGGAGGAGTAGGCCATTCAGCCCCTCGAGCCTGCTCCGCCATTCTATAAGATCATGGCTGATTCGTTTGTGGACTCAACTCTGTTTCCTGCCTACCCCCGGATACCCTTTGACTCCCTTGTTTGTCAAGAATCTATCTACTTCTGCCTTATAAACATTCAATGACCCTGTCTCCACCACTCTCCAGGCAAAAAATGTTCCACAGACTCACGACCCTCAGAAAAGATTTCCTCTGTGCCCCCCTAGTTTTAGTCTCTCCCACAAGGGGAAACGTCCTTTCAACACCCACCCTGTCAAGTCCCTTCAGGACCTTATGTTTCAATAAGATCACTTCTCATCCGTCTAAACTCCAATGAATTCAGGTCCAACCTGTCCAACCTTGCCTCATTAGATAACCCTCTCATCCCAGGAATCAGTTGAATGAACCTTCTGTGAACTGCTTCCAATGCAAATATATCCTCAAGTAAGGGGAGCAAAACTGTACACCATTCTCTAGATGTGGTCTCACCAATGCCCTGTACAACTGTAGCAAAATATCTCTACTTTTATATTCCATTTCCCCTTGCAATGAATGACAACATCGCATTTGCTCTACCTACATACCAACTTTTTGAGTTTCGTGTACTAGGACACCCAGATCCCTCTACATCTCAGTTCTGCAATCTCACCATTTAAATAATATGTTGCTTTTCTATTTTTCTGGCCAAACTGGACAAGTTCGCACTTTCCCACATTATACATGATGTAGATAGCAGTAAGATGGATTGTGTGACAATTTAGTGTCCAAAATGAATGTCCCACTCACTTGGAATCATTATGTGAAGGGGTCAGTTAGCTAGGAATCCCAACAGTCAAGTATTGTGGGTGCTGCCTTGGCCCCTCCCACTTAATTTGAGACACCTGCTGCTCACACCCGCCCTCACCAACCCCAAGTGAGATTATTGCCCAGACTGCAAAGACACCAACTCAATCACCCAACTGCTCTCCTTGCGAAGCAAGTCTCAAAACAAATCTTCACAGGTTATTTGCAGGCTTGATGGAAAATCCTTTACCCATTCTGCATCAGCATCCAGCTATTTCCAACCTGGAACTGGTGATGGGGCAATGCGCTGACCAGCCCCCACCTCCACTCTTCCCTCCTTCCTCTGAGGATATGCTCAGTCTTAACGTTACATACTGTAGCTCTTTTCCAACTCCCCACCGCCCCCCAAACTATCCCAATGATGGCACAGCAGGGAAGAGGACTTGGTTAGGGTGGCACTCTGTGCCGCAATGTGTCAGCGACAGCCTTGCCCGGGACATCTGGGCACAGCACTTAGTAAATCAATACTTCCAATAACTTCCCTGGTTCTCCGAAGGGAGTTGATGTCTCAATGGGGTATGGGTTCGCTAAGTGCCAGATGGTCACTCCTTATGAGGTAGCCAGGATCATGGTTGTAAAACAGGCTGACCACCATGGTTGGGGGGGGGGGGGTATGAACCAAACCTGAGTGCAGCCTCAAGCCACATTTATTGCCCCAAGCACATTAGAACTCATCCACAGTGTGAGGTTGGATCAAGGTGTAGGCTAACCTGGGTAGGCATGGCAGATTCCCTTCCCTCAAAGATATTAGTGAACCAGCTGTACTGTTAGAATTGGAACTCATAACCTCCAATTTGCTGGCACAATAGCCACTAATACTACTGACTCCGTTATTGTCCCTTTGATTCTATAGTTGAGGTCTGTGTCAATCCTGGGCCTACCTGTGGAGGTGCCCGATGATGTGCTCCAGAGCATTGTAGTTGGAAGCTGGCAGTTTCTGCAGCAAGGTCTTAGCCCGCTGGATGAGCTGTGCCACTTTACCGGTTTCCGCGGGCACTCCCTTGGCCTGTCTGTCCTTCAGCTCTTCACAGGCCTGGTGTAACTCTTTGGCAAAGTTCATAAAATCGTCGTAGAGACTGAAGAGAACAATCGGCTCGGGGAGCTTGAAATAAAAGAAAAAAGTAAACTTGGAGCAATTTTTCATTAGCATTTTTCTATCCCTCGCCGCCCCTGGCTGGAACTGCCCAGTATTGTAGCAAAATTACCAACTTAATGCGTGGGCCTAGGTGTGTGTGTGTCAGCCGATAATTGACTGTAGGGGTGAGAGGGCCATCATTAATCAGCCACACCCCGGCACCTCTACCTCCAGGAGGAGTTTCTGGAAAGGTGATGCACCCCTTCCTCCCAGCAACACAAATAACCTAGCAGTTCCAAAGCTAAAGGCACCAATCCCAGGCTCAAATCAGTTGGCTTGCACAGAGAACATTAACAAATAGGAGCGAGGGTAGGCCATTCAGCCTTTCGAGCCTGCTCCACCTTCAACGAGATCATGGCTGCTCTATGTCAACACCATTTTCCTGCACTATCCCTTTATGATTTTAATATCTAGAAACCTATCAATCTCAGTCTTGAATATACTCAACAACTGAGCCTCCACAGCCCTCTGGGGCAAAGAATACCAAAGATTCACCACCCTCAGTAATATTTTTTCCTTTGCTATATTATTTGCTAAAGGAAATCAAAATTTAACACAGCAGTTCATGTCTGAGCTTTATGCTTGCTGTACACACCAGTCATATGATAGAAATAATGAAAATTATTTGAAATTCCCATAGACATATATTTCAATGTTAATTACAGGAGCAAAATTTGGACGTGCTATAGAAGATTTATCTTGCTTGACATTTCTGTATTTATAAACATTCTTCCGCTCCGGTTTTAAACTTGTTGATTTTTGGTTTTTTTACAAACTTCTGCATCAAATACGTAACAGTATGGATGCCAATTAAGGACAGTCCTGCCAATTTTGGCTCTTTCTTCTGTCAGGATGTCACAATGAAATATGTGCAGTCCAATTTAATGTTACCTAACAAATCCAGTTACTGCTTTCCCATTGGTTGGCCTTCCTTTTGGTTGATGTGTGTCGGAATTCCGAGGTTCTGGAATATAGTCTTGGTTTCGGTTCTTAAATGATTCACTAGACTTCATATTAATGAATCATTGCAAGGCTTTTTCCCATAACAATTAAAACTATAATACTTCCAATGCAGCCAATGAACCAGTAACTTTCCAGATCTGTAATGGCACAGTCCTGCCAGGAGTCTATAGAGGGAGTTCCAACGTCACCCATTTTATTTTGAATTACAGAATTTCACCCAATGCCAATAATTTACTCTTCAATCATTTGCTGTCAGTTTGCTTCTGGCTTGTGTTAGTGTGGGTGTGCCCAAACTTTCTTTTCTTCCCAAACCACTTTGTGTGCACCATGGAGCCTCAGGGATTTAACATTTTACGTCCCAGTCATCGTTAATTCCTCGATAGCTCAAGTTGCTGAATATAACAACAATGCCAAGAATGGCCCCATCCAAACCCCCACCAGCCTCACGAAAGGCAAACAGCAATCCAGCTAGTAAAGTGCAAGGATTCCCCAATGCAGGTGGAAAATCATGGCTGTGCACCTGCGATATTCCAAGGTTGCTTCTAGCTTGTGCCACTGCCCGCAGTGTTGGGTCGCAGTATCACCCTTCATAAGAGCAACAAGGACTGCATCGTTCACAGGCCATAGTTTAACCCACACTCCTCTTTCACCCCGTGTGACAGCGTTCATGGGCTGATGCACATCAACAGATTGGCAATAGGAAAAAGTGCACAGGGCTGGCACTGTTGCCCAAATCCAGTGCAGAGCTGGCACTGTCACCCATCCAGTGCACAGAGCTGGCATTATGAGCCCATTGAAGAAGAAACTGGCAAATGAAATTCAAAGTCAACATTTCCACGATGAGCTGCTTTGAGGATTAAGGGCTCAAACTGCATGCAGGAACAGTGCTGCCACTCACCTCTCGGAGGTACAGAGTTAACACGTTGGTGATGTCATGAGGGGAGTTCTCGGATATGTCAGTGAGGTCCCTCCCATTTTCGAAGGACTGGCGTAGTTTGGAGATGCGTACCTTTGAACCATTTACCCGATAGAGCCCCTGAAATATTAGAAATATGGACAAACATTGAAGTACAGCTCCGGCATCCAGTTCAAAATTATTGAAAGGAAAGTAAGCAGCTCCACAGCCAGGGTAAAGCCTGACAGGAGGGAGTTGTGGGATGTGACAATAACTTCCTGTGCAAACTCAGCAAGGAGAGGGAGACAGGCACAATCACAATGTGGGGGAGGGGAGACTTTCAGTGGCAAAAGACTGGCCTGATCACTCCCCATGGAGGGCATATAGACATACACCACCTGTGCAGTGCGCTAACTGGTATGCACCTCCGTGGAGGACAGGAGACTGGCAGACTTGGTCTGCTATCCATGCATATGGAAAGCATCTGCCAGGCTGTCTTGGAAGTGTCTACCTGTGCACTTAGTGCCTGGCTCTCTATGCCCAAGATGCCCCTACCTGGTTCCATCATTGTGATCCTGGCTGAGGTGCTCTTACCTGTACGCTCAGTGCCCGGCCCTCTATCTCTGCTGTGCACTTTCTGATGACGAAGGGTACCTCATCAGCCGTCTCCCTCGGAGCCTGTGCAAAGTCGACACCAAACAGGGAGACCTTGTTCTGCAGCTTCCGATGCCCGCAGATGATGGCAACCGACTCGAGGCACTTCCTGTGACACGCCAGGTAGCACTGTGAACAGTAAACACCAGAGTAAGCATGAAACAGCACCTCAAACATTCAGCATAGGCAAAGCCTCAGAGAATGCCACCGCAGAATGCACAGCTTATAGTGGGATGAGCATTAGAGAAGTTTGCTTTCAACAAAGGCCCCTAAGTTCTTCATACTCCGACGGAGAACGCTCCGCTTCTTGGTGAAAAAGGACCAATGAATGTGCATCTCCATCCTTTTACACATCCAACCCCCCAATCGACTTGCAGACAATGCCAATGGGAGATATGCCAGTAAATTACCACACAAGGTAGGGGGAGGGGTGTTCCCAGGCCTCTAGCCTCAGGCTTGCCCAAATTACTGTGACTGGCACTTCCACCAGGGATAAGCACAAAGGTGAAGGTGGTCCAGAGAGATAAGTGGGTTTTGAATCTAACAGGGCCCAACAGATCCTCGGGGCTGGAGGCCTTTGGGCTTCTGCATATGCACAGCAGCTAGAAGATCCCAGTGCTGGTCTCAGCAGGGGTGCTTTCTGTGCCAAGAGTACATCAGTGACTTGTTAATGGCCTGTACCCATAGCAGGCCAAAGAGCTACCAGGGAAGGATCTCAAATCTTCCGACTGGTTTCCTCCCCGCTCAATATCTCCTGAAGGCTCCAGTTCTCTCTGGATTACAGTTCCTTTGGTGCCTCTGGACCCTCTCCCAGACAGCCATTTGTTGAGTGTGGCTATTTTATTAGAGTCATACAGCACAGAAACAGGCCCTTCGGCCCATCGCTTCTGTGCCGGCCATCAAGCACCTAACTATTCTAGTCCCATTTTCCAGCACTTGGCCCGTAGCCTTATATGCTATGGCGTTTCAAGTGCTCATCTAAATACTTCTTAAATGTTGTTTAGGTTCGTGTCTCTACCATCACTTCAGGCAGTGCATTCCAGATTCCAACCACCATCTGGGTGAAAATTTTTTTCCTCAAATCCCCTTCCCTTTACCTTAAATCTATGTCCCCTGGTTATTGACCCCTCTGCTAAGGGAAAAAATCTCTTCCTATCTAACCTATCAATGCCCCACATAATTTTGTATAGCTCAATCAGGTCTCCCCTCATCCTTCTCTGTTCTAAGGAAAACAACCCTAGCCTTTTCAGTCTCTCTTCATAGCTGAAATGCTCCAGCCCAGGCAACATCCTGGTGAATCTCCTCTACACCCTCTCCAGTACAATCACATCCTTCCTATAGTGTGGTGACCAGAACAGTACACTACTCCAGCTGTGGCCTAACTAGCATTTTATACAGCTCCATCATAACCTCCCTGCTCTTATATTCTATGCCTCGGCTAATAAAGACAAGTATCCCATATGCCTTTCTAACCACCTTATCTACCTGTGCTGCTGCCTTCAGTGATCTATGGACAAGTACACCAAGGTCCCTCTGACCCTCTGTACTTCCTAGGGTCCTACCATCCATTGTATATTCCCTTGCCTTGTTAGTCCTCCCAAAATACATCACCTCACACTTCTCAGGATTAAATTCCATTTGCCACTGCTCCGCCCATCTTACCAGCCCATCTATATCATCCTGTAATCTAAGGCTTTCCTCCTCACTGTTTACGACACCACCAATTTTCGTGTCATCTGCGAACTTACTTATTATACCTCCTATATTAATGTCTAAATCATTAATGTACCTGACAAACAGCAAGGATCCCTGTGGTACACCACTGGTCACAGGCCTCCACTCTCAAAAACAACCCTCGACCATTACCCTCTGTTTCCTGCCATCAAGTCAATTTTGGATCCAATTTGCCAATTGCTCTGGATCCCATGGACTCTTACCTTCTTAACCAATCTCCCATGTGGGACCTTACCAAAAGCCTGACTGAAGTCCATATAGTCTACATCAACTGCTTTACCCTCATCTACACATCTAGTCACCTCCTTGAGAAATTCAATCAAGTTAGTTAGACACGATCTCCCCCTGACAAAGCCATGCTGACTATCCCTGATCAACCCCTGCCTCTCCAAATGGAGATTAATCCTGTCCCTCAGAATTTTTTCCAATAGTTTCCCTACCACTGATGTTAGACTCATCGGCCTTTAATGATCTGGTCTATCCCTGCTATCCTTCTTGAATAATGGTACCACATTCGCTATCCTCCAGTCCTCTGGCACCTCTCCCGTGGCCAGACAGGATCTGAAAATTTGTTTCAGTGCCCCTGCTATCACCTCCCTTGCCTCAAACAGCAGCCTGGGAAACATCTCATCTGGGCCTGGAGATTTATCCACTTTTAAGCCCACTAAAACATCTAATACTTCCTCCCTTTCAATGTTAATATGTTCAAATATAAAGCAATCCCCCTCCCTAATCTCTACACCTTTATCGTCGTTCTCCACAATGAAAACAGATGAAAAGTAATCATTTAAAACCTCACCTATGTCCTCCAGCTCCACACACAGATTGCCACTTTGGCCCCTAATTGGCCCTACTCTTTCCCTGGTTATCCTCTTGCCCTTAATATACTTAGAAAACACCTTGGGATTTTTCTTTATATTGGCCGCCAATGTTGTTTCATGTCCCCTCTTTGCTCTCCTAATTACTTTTTTAAATACCCCCTACACGTTCTGCTCCTCTAGTGCCTCCGCTGTTTTCAGCACTCTGAATCTGCCATAAGCCTCCTTTTTTTTCTGATCCAATACTCTATATCCCATTAATAGGATATCAGGGGAAAGCCCATCTGGCCCTCGCCTGACATTCGCTAACACGCATATTCCAGCAAGGGAGAAAGGTCACCAAGATAGTCAATCAGGAGTGGAAGCACCACATTGCTCACTCATTCCCTTGAACCAGCAGCAAACTCCTATCCTCCAGGTTCTCTGTTCATCGATCAGAGTTCCACTGGAGTACGATTAAAACGTAGAAAGCCATAGGTTCATGGACAGACCCACAGGCTGCCGGGCTGCCTCGGACAGAACTCGGGCATGTCGTGGTGAGTACTAACTACTCAGGTGCTCTCACCTCCTCGCACTCGGCTCCATTCACCATGATGAGGCTCTCACACTCTCGGCATTTGGTTGGGCCTTTGAGTTTGCGCAGATGGTGAGTTTGTGCTGCCTTGGAGAGTAAGACATTCTTGAAACGTCCTAATGTTGCAGAAGACTCATTGATCAAGTCAGTCAAATCTGAAAAAAAAGTTCGAAAGATAAATGGAGTCTAGATTTATAATTCCCCTCCCCCATTCCCCTCTCATTCCTGTCCCTCCCTCTTTGCCATCACTTTCTCCCCTCCTCCCTCACACTCCTCTCTCCTCCTTTCTCTCCCCCAAATCTTCTTTGATCTCTTTCTCCCCTGCCGCTCACCATCTCTCTAGCATCCACTTTCTCTCTCCCAGAATGCTTATTGCCCCTTTTCCCTTAACCCTTCCCTCACCACTGCCTCATCCCATACTTCCTCCCCCCATTCCTTTCCCCCATCTCTCTCATCCCCTCGATTTTCCCCTTTATTCCCCTCAGATTCCTCTCTCATTTTTCCCTTTCTGTTACACCATTCCTCCCTTCTCTCTTTCCCTCCCCCAATCCTACTCATCATCTTCCCGTCTTACCCGGGGGAAGAGGTTGCAGAGCAGAAAAATACACAGCTGCCTGGTGCCCCCCCCCCCACCCCCGGTTCTCCTGTAAGAGCCCAGACAGCTGGCTATTTGAAGGGGCCTGGAGAGCAGTCTGTCCTCGACTGGCTGAGCCGTAGACCTTTCCTGCCTAGGACATCACACGATCTGCACAACGAGCTCCTGCAACACCAGGCGTGTGGCTCGGTCACCGTCGTTTAGGCATTTTGTGACAAACTTAACCGTTCGAGGGACTCTGAATTCCATCCCAAGGCCACTTTCATTGCTTTAAAAATAGCTTGGAGCCCATGTTACGTACCATTATCCTGCAACTGGCTCCCATCCCTATCTTCAAAATCATCTGGAGACATCACTGAAGGTGTAACTTTTGGTAATTTCCTACCGAAATGAGCTGAAAGATTTAAAAGAAATTAAGTTTTTAAGCATAAAACTTTGACTGAAAGAGGTCAGATGCAGACGCGCACTTAAAAATGGGATGGCCCAATTGCTGATATGGCAGCTCCTGGTACTGCTGTGCCCCTCTCATATTTCAAAAGGAACTGGACACCTCAAACCAAAGCTTGAGGACTAGACCCATTCAAGAGGCAGCTGGACGCTATGACTTGGGGTGTGTGGGCATCGATATGGGAGACAAAACAATTCTCATCTGTGCTCATCATTTGTGATCTTTATCCGAGATCTTGAGCTGCTGCCAGCCCCCAGCACACAACCCTCGGCAAGGTTTGAACCCCACCCAAATTAATGGACCTGCAAAAGTATCTTCAGTGCATCAGCAGTACACTGCAACCCGCAGGGGTGGGGGGTGGGGGGGGGGGCCACCATTCAAGTATATCATGCCCACAGCCTCCTGACATACTTGACCAGTGGTTGATGGCCCCTGTTGGAAATGTGCGTGCTTTTAACACAGCGTGTAACCCCTCTCCTGCCATGATTGGCGGTCAACGCTTAATGGTGACTGAATTAATCACATTGTGTTTACCGCAGGACAGTTCCCAGTGTTTTGTGTGGGATGGGTGGGTGGGTGCGGCGGGGAAGGGGGTGCACTAACCCAATGGACCAATAGCGGAAGCTGCCGGAGGCTAGTTATTGAAATCACAATCCTGTAACGAAGTGGCTTTATCTGACATACCTGGACTGGACATAGGAGAATCAATGACGTTGGCTCCAGGACCTTCTGCATCACTTAAGGCAGGCTTCGTCCCAGCTGCGTTACGAAACACTGCAACAAGAAAAAAAAAAGTGCATAAACTCTGAGTCTGTTCCAGAATCCCCCCCCAATGCTGAAGGCATGACAAGAATGGATAGAAAAGATCCTTCTAGCCCTTCACAACAACAACTTGCATTTACATAGCTCCTTTAATGTAGTAAAGCATTCCAAGGCGCCTTAGTTTAGTTTAGAGATACAGCACTGAAACAGGCCCTTCGGCCCACCGAGTCTGTGCCGACCATCAACCACCCATTTATACTAATCCTACACTAATCCCATGTTCCTACCACATCCCCACCTGTCCCTATATTTCCCCACCACCTACCTAAACAAGGGGCAATTTATAATGGCCAATTTACCTACCAACCTGCAAGTCTTTTGGCTTGTGGGAGGAAACCCACGCAGACACAGGGAGAACTTGCAAACTCCACACAGGCAGTACCCAGAATTGAACCCGGGTCGCTGGAGCTGTGAGGCTGCGGTGCTAACCACTGCGCCACTGTGCCACCTCTGCCCATTCTTTCAGTTTCACTGTTCTCGAGAACCCTTCTCAATCGTACTGATTGTCGGGGACAAAGCAGCAAGCTTTCATAGAATTATGCAACACAGAAAGAGGCCGTTCAGCCCATCATGCCTGTGCCAGCTCTTTGGTAATGCTATCCAATTCAGTCCACTCCCTTGCTCTTTCCCCATGGCCATGCAAGTTTTTCCTTTTTAAGTATATATCCAATTCCCCACTGGAAGTTACTATTGAATTCGCTTCCACCACCCTTTCAGGCAGTGCATTCCAGATCACAACTCTCTGCATAAAATAATTTCTCATCTGCCCACTGACATTTTGCCAATTATGTTAAATCTGAGTCCTCTGAAGAAAGTTTCTCCCCATCTACCCCAACAAAATCCCTCAATTTTCAATCCTTTTATCAAATCTCCCTTTAAACTTCTCTGCTTTAAGCTTCTCTAGTCTCTCTCCATAACTTAAGTCCCTATCCTTCACTTTATGAGATATTAAATGGCATTCAGGATCCATTAACTTGTACTGGAAAAAATCTGTTAAGTACAGGAAATAAATTAAATCACAAATTGACAGTATTGTAGATACAGGTCACCCAAAAAAAAAGCTACCTGTAAAACTAAAGATAACAATAATCTTTGTAATCCCTCGATGCTACATTTTAGTTTATGTAATCTACATTTGGCACTGGCTGAACTGTCATTCTTATTGTTCTGCAAGTCTTATTGTATGTCAGCCTTGACTCGGTGGATAGCACTCTTGCCTTCCAGTCAATAGGTCATAGCTTCAAACTGCACTCCCGATTTGTGCTCACAATCTAGGCGGCACAGTGGCGCAGTGGTTAGCACCGCAGCCTCACAGCTCCAGCGACCCGGGTTCAATTCTGGGTACTGCCTGTGTGGAGTTTGCAAGTTCTCCCTGTGTCTGCGTGGGTTTCCTCCGGGTGCTCCGGTTTCCTCCCACATGCCAAAGACTTGCAGGTTGATAGGTAAATTGGCCATTAGAAATTGCCCTAGTGTAGGTAGGTGGTAGGGAAATATAGGGACAGGTGGGGATGTGGTAGGAATATGGGATTAGTGTAGGATTAGTATAAATGGGTGGTTGATGGTTGGCACAGACTCGGTGGGCCGAAGGGCCTGTATCAGTGCTGTATCTCTAAACTAAACTAACATTCCACTGTTTCACTACCTGTTCCATTTCCTATATTAAAACAGTGACTACTCTTCAAAAACATACTTCATTGGGGTCATTCTAAGATTGCGAGAAGTGCTATATAAACACAAGGCTTTCTTCATTTCAGAGACTTGAAAACAACATTATATAAATACAAGTTGGCACAGAAGGCAGCCATTTGGCCCACAGTGCATCTGCTGGCTCTTTGAAAGCTAGTTAATCAGTCCCAGCTCCCCTGCTCTTTCCCCTTAGCCTTCCAAACTTTTCCCCTTCAAATATTTTTGGGGAGATGGTGGCATCGTTGTAACTTCACTGAACTAATAATCCAGAGGCCCAGGCTAATGCCCCGGGGACACTGGTTCAATTCCCACCCCAGCAGCTGGTGGAATTTAAATTCAATTAGTTCATAACAATTCAATTAATTGATTACTTAATTAGCTTGAAAGCTAGTCTCAGTAATGGTGCCATGAAGCTATCATCAACCAACATAAAAACCCATCTGGCTCACTAATGTCCTTTAGGGAAAGAAATCTGCCGTCCTTACTGGTCTGGCCTACATGTGACTCCAGATCCACAGCAATGTGGTTGATTCTTAACTGCCCTCTGAAATGGCCGAGCAAATTAGTTGTCAAGGACAATTGGGGATGGGCAACAAATGCTGGCCTTGCCAGCGACGGCCACATCCACGTGCCCAGGCCCACAATGGATTCGGCTATTTATTTATTTTTTTATTATTAGAGATACAGCACTGAAACAGGCCCTTCGGCCCACCGAGTCTGTGCCGACCATCAACCACCCATTTATACTAATCCTACACTAATCCCATATTTCTACAACATCCCCACCTGTCCTTATATTCCCACACCTACCTCTACTAGGGGCAATTTATAACAGCCAATTTACCTATCAACTGCAAGTCTTTTGGTGGTGGGAGGAAACCGGAGCACCCGGAGAAAACCCACGCAGACACAGGGAGAACTTGCAAACTCCACACAGGCAGTACCCAGAATTGAACCCGGGTCTCTGGAGCTGTAAGGCTGCGGTGCTAACCATTGCGCCACTATGCCGAGGGGCTGCTGGGCATCCATCCAATCCAATACAATATTGCAGCATCGGGGCTGCTCAACAAATTCCTACCTGTGAGTGAGTGATGGGAATACTATCCTGGGTGTGTGTGTGCGAAGGACGTGGGTTGAGACACATTGATGAGAGGGGAGGAGAGAGACCAAGATTAGAGTGCCAATACAGGGTGGAGAGAGTGCGAAGGGGCAACGAGAGATCCATCAGACTCATCATTGCAGTGATTGGGCTCAAGTCCAAACGATCGTGTGTCCTGCGCACCCACCAGCTGATGACAGCTGGAAGGCTGGTTGACATGGGAGATGAGTTGCAGGTTACAGGGAGAACACAGTATCCCAGAACAGGATCTGCATGCGTCTCTTGTCCCCTTAGTCCAACAGATTCACACGAGTCTTGGACTGGTCCCAACGAAGGGAAAATATTTGAAGAATGAGCTACAAATTTCACAGTAGAACCTTCGTATTTGTGAAGGAGTTCAACCCTTTCTGTTTGCTTCCTTTACTGAGGTTTCATCTCTTCCCCCACCTCAGAATATAAGACAGGCTTCCCTGTTTTGGAAAACTGCTTTCATCGACTTACTGAGTTTGTTTTCAGACTCTTCTAACACGCCTGGGAAGTCACCAGAAGACGTTGATGATCGATGGATTGTCGTGGCACCACTTTTACGCCTTCCTGCAGGGGAGGACCTGCAAGTTAAAAAAAGTTAACATGTAATTGATCAATGGGCCAAACCCTTCCAATCAATCCCAGTACAGAATCCCAATGGGCCATACTCCATCCACACTTCAGCCCTCTATCACTAACCTCCTGCTGGGGGTGGCAAACTCCTCAAATTCATAGATCTCCATGGGCAGCATCTTCTGGTCCAGGTTTTGAATGAACTCGAAATATTTCTGGCCAGGTTGGTAGGGTCTGATATTCTCATGCATAGATTGGAAGGCCAATGGTACCTGTTCAACCTGCTCCTGCTGCATTTGGAATAGGGTTGCAGAGACCTAGTGAGACCAATATACGAAAAGGTTAGATTTTACTAATCCCAGACTATGTCTATTATCACCTCAATAAGGTAAGGGGCATTAGTGTACAAGATTATGATAGGTTTAGAGAAGACAAAAAAAAAAGGAAAGCTGTTCCCATTAGCTGATAGTACAAGGTCTAGGGGACACAGATTAAAGGTTTTGGGTAAGAGGTGCAGGGGGAATATGAGGAAGAGCGTGTTTACGCAGCGAGTGGTAATGACCTGGAACCCTTGCCTATGAGGGTGGGGGAAGGGGAGACAATCAATGATTGCAAAAGGAAATTGGATGGGCACTTGAGGGAAATAAACTTGCAGGGCTACGAGGTTAGAGTTGGGTAATGGGACTAACTGGATTGCTCTATAGAGAGCCGGCATGGACTCGATGGGTCGAATGGCCTCCTTCGGTGCTGTAATGACTCTTGACTCTACACCGTTCCACCAAGCACTGCCTTTTCTGTAAGGCTCAGCTCCATCCCGAATGGTGGCTGCATTCGCTTAGCCATTAAAGTATCGGGAAACAGCCAAATTTATAGTACACATTCAGGTGTCCTCAGTTGAAGCTTACTGCTAGTTTTGGGGTCAGTGCCCAGAGTGACCACGAATAGGATGGTGTTTTTCCAAACAGCAGACTAGCTTTGTGGCTAAACACCTCCTGTTAATCGGCATCCTGTACGACAGTCAGAAAACAATTTCCAGGTGATGGCAGCTGTTTGAACATGACCCCTCACAGGAGGGCTAGGAAGGAGTCAGTATGATTGGCAGAGAGAGGGGGGGGGGGGGGTGGGGTCAATGAGAGAACTGAGGGGGGAGATAGAGAGTGAGGCAAATAGAATGAGAGAGACTCAGAAAAAGGACAAGAGTGGGATGATGAGAGAATGAAAGAGGTAAATGTGAGAGTGAGACAGTGAGGGACAGTGAGTACTAAGGGTGAAAGTAAGGAAGGAGAGAGCTGGACAGCAAGTGCATGAGAGACATCGAGAGTGAAGGATAAAGCACAATGTTAATCGAAGATCTCACCTCTTTCAGTATGATGTCGCCGTGGTTGATGAGTTTACGAAGTTGTGTGATGATCGTCATTTTCATTGTCTCCAGCTCCCTGCGCCTGATGTTGGCCTCGAAAACACAGTTTCTGTAATAGATTTCAGCATCCTGAAGCTGGCAGGAGGGGAAAAACAGAGCTTAGCCCTTGCGGTGCTGCAAGTCATCCAGATGATTAGGTCTCCAGGGACTGTATGATGTAACTGGTTAAAGCAGAGGCCCTTCAACCGTGAGACGTCAGCTTGGCCTGACGCAGAGCACGTCCCCTCTCCGACAGCAGTCAGAAACCCTCACTCCAGAAAACTGACCTCATTCCCAAGGCCTCTCGAACCTGACCCAGTAATTCCCAGAGAAAATCAGACCAGAGAGGCCTCCTGTACAATGCCCCATGTGCAGCTCGCTGACCAGAGCCACGATTTGCACCCCTGGGGTAGGGAAAGGGAGATTTAAAAAAAATATATATCAGACCGGATGACTGCTCAGCCAGGTTGCCTACAACAGTCAAAGTGCCTGTCAAATTCACTGTCCCGGTTCACATACAGTCTGATGAGTTACCCGGTGTACCCTGACGGGAATAATTCAAGAAAATTACCATTGAAACAGCTTCCATCACCTAAAGTGATAGAGAGGACAAAAAGGCAACAATTTGCATTTATATAGCACTTTTACCATAGAAAAATGTCCTAAGGTGTTCCACAGAGGTGTAATTGAACAGAGAAGAGCATCAAGCCAAAGAGGCAGATGTTATGAGGGGCGGAGAGGGGGACCAAAAGTCTGGTGAAAGAGGTGCATGTTGAGGAGAGCTGTAAAAGGAGAGCAGTGTGGAGAAAATTTCAGAGCGTACAGCCTGTGGCCGAAGGCACAGCCACCAAATGGCGAAATGAGCTAGAGCAGAGGCGGCATAAAAATATCCCTGCTTCTTGCTCCTGATTGATCCTGAGGGACATCACAAGGGGGTGGCAATCAGCCTGGTGACATTCACCGACTGGGCTCACGCATGAATAGGGGTTACCAACTCTCCAGGATGTTCCTGGAGTCTCCAGGAATTGCAGATTAATCGCCAGGACACAGCTGGGGGCAAAACCCTGGAGAAAAATTATAGCGGCTTTGAAAAATTTGTGTGTTTTTTCATATTCTTTAAACATTTCCATTTACCAGTTACAACAATGTTGGAGGTGGGAATAAGGCTGTTTGACTGACAGTGACAGTCAGGAATCCAATTGAGTAACCAAGAGTGTTTGCTTTCCGATTGGCATGGAGTGCGCCATGAGGATAGACATGTGTGATCAATGACAGGATCATCCGGGCAGCGCAGCTAGTGGCAGGAGGTCATGTGATGAAACTTGCAGGAATACATTCACATAGAGATGGTAAATCCACACTCCCCCGCCCCCACGAAGTGCCCTCACTCACCTTCAAATGTGCCTCGTCCTTTGACCGCCTGCGTTTCTCCAGGTGCTTGCTGGCGCTGCCCGGATTAGTGCCGCTCACACTCAGAGACTGCTGCTCTTCCTCGGCCTTGGCACTCTGCAGTTTCGCCTTCTCAAAATCCTCGCAGCGCTGATGGTACGCCTGCTTTGACTTCCGCAGCGCGGTCAGTGCATCGTTCTGCAGAATAGAACAAGGTCACAGCCTCGGAGACCAGCCACGTCCCCATAATGCACTTTATTCATTCAGCTTTATTGCCCCGGACACAGCAACGTCTTTTTAAAAGGATCGCTCTAAACACTCCTACATTGGTCAGCAGATCTGAGCAAATCATCTCGCATTTATATAGCATCATATCACATTCTCAGGACATACCAAAGCTCTTGACTTTTCAACGTGCAGTCACTAAGGGAATGTGCAGGATTCCAAACACAGTTGGTGAGATAAACGATCAATTAATCAGGTTTTAGCTGGCACTGGTCAGAGAATCACTGTTGCCCCAGAGAACTCCCCCTGCTTATTAAACAATGTCACGGGATATTTAAAATCCACCTAAGGGGGTGGAGCCTCAACTGATGTATTACATTTACAGCACAGAAACAGGCCATTCAGCCCAACTGGTCCATTCTGGTGTTTATGCTGCATGCAAGCCTCCTCCTATCCTACTTCCATCTCCCCCGATCATTGTACGCTTCTATTCCTTTCTCCTTTGTGTGTTCATCTAGTTCCCCTTAACTACATCTATACCAGTCATCTCAGTTACTCCTTGTAGCGAGTTCCACATTTGAACCACTCTCGGGTAAAGAAGTTTCCCCTGAATTCCATTGGATTTATCAGTGACTATCTTACATTTATGGCCCTAAGTTCCGATCTCCCCTGCAAGTGGAAATATCTTGGAGCAGAAAGTCATCTCGGGCAGTGGCCTTAAACAGGCATTATCCGATTGGCTGCCAGTTTCTTTTTCATTCGTTCAGGGGATGTGGACGTCGCTGGCTAGGCATTTATTGCCCATCCCCAATTGCCCTTGAGAAGGTGGTGCTGAGCCGCCTTCTTGAACCGCTGCAGTTCTTGGGGTGTAGGTACACCCACAGTGCTGTTAGGAAGGGAGTTCCAGGATTTTGACCCAGTGACAGTGAAGGAATGGTGATATAGTTCCAAGTCAGCATGGTGTGTGAATTGGAGGGGAACTTGCAGGTGGTGGTGTTCCCATGCATCTGTTGCCCTTGTCCTTCTAGGTGGTAGAGGTCGCAGGTTTGGAAGGTGTTGTCTAAGGAGTCTTGGTAAGTTGCTGCAGTGCATCTTGTAGATGATACACACTGCTGCCACTGTGCGTCGGTGGTGAATGTTGAAGGTGGTGGATGGGGTGCTAATCAAGTGGGCTACTTTGTTCGGACGGTGTCGAGCCACTTGAGTGTTGTTGGAGAGTATTCCATCACACTCCTGACTTGTACTTTGTAGATGGTGGACAAGCACTGGGGAGATGGGAGGTGAGTTGCTCGCTGCAGAATTCCCAGCCTCTGACCTGCTCTTAGAGTCAGAGTTATAAAGCACAGAAACAGGCCCTTCGGCCATTGTGTCTGTGCTGACCATCAAGCACCGAACTATTCTAATTCCATTTTCCAGCAATTGGCCCATTGCCTTGTATGCTATGGCATTTCAAGTGCTCATCTAAATACTTCTTAAATGTTGAGAAGGTTTCTGCCTCCAGAATCTGCATTGCAGATTCCAACCACCCTCTGGGTGAAAATTTTTTTCCTCAACTCCCCTCTAAACCTCCTGCCCCTTACCTTAAACCTATGCCCCCTGGTTATTGACCCCTTCTGCTAAGGGAAAAAGTT
The DNA here is from genome assembly GCF_036365525.1 of Heterodontus francisci. NCBI lineage: Eukaryota > Metazoa > Chordata > Chondrichthyes > Heterodontiformes > Heterodontidae > Heterodontus > Heterodontus francisci. The sequence goes on along the minus strand of NC_090413.1, from coordinate 12,902,472 downwards.
TCTTCCTATCTAACCTATCAATGCCCCTCATAATTTTGTATACCTCAACCAGGTCCCCCCTCAGCCTTCTCTGCTCTAAATAAAACAACCCTAGCCTATCCAGTCTCTCTTCATAGCTGAAATTCTCCAGCCCAGGCAACATCCTGGTGAATCTCCTCTGCACCCTCTCCAGTGCAATCACATCCTTCCTATGGTGTGGTGACCAGAACTGTACACAGTACTCCAGCTGTGGCCTAACTAGCGTTTTATACAGCTCCATCATAATCTCCCTGCTCTTATATTCTATGCCTCGGCTAATAAAGGCAAGTATCCCATATGCCTTCTGAATCACCTTATCTACCTGTGCTGCTGCCTTCAGTGATCTATGGACAAGTACACCAAGGTCCCTCTGACCCTCTGTACTTCCTAGGGTCCTCCCATCCATTGTATATTCCCTTGCCTTGTTAGTCCTCTCAAAATGCATCACCTCACACTTCTCAGGATTAAATTCCATTTGCCACTGCTCCGCCCATCTTACCAGCCCATCTTTATCGTCCTGTAATCAAAGGCTTTCCTCCTCACTATTTACAACACCACCAATTTTCATGTCATCTGCGAACTGACTGATCATACCTCCTATATTCACGTCAAAATCATTAAAGGACACTAAAAACAGCAAGGGTCCCAACACCGATCCCTACGGTACACCACTGGTCACAGGCTTCCAATCGCAAAAACAACCCTCGACCATCACCCTCTGCCTCCTGCCATTAAGCCAATTTTGGATCCAATTTGCCAAATTGCCCTGGATCCCATGGGCTCTTACCTTCTTAACCAATTTCCCATGCGGGACCTTATCAAAACCTTACTGAAGTCCATATAGACTACATCAACTGCTTTACCCTCATCTACACATCTAGTCACCTCCTCGAAAAATTCAATCAAGTTTGTTGGACACGATCTCCCCCTGACAAAGCCATGCTGACTATCCCTTATTAATCCCTGCCTCTCCAAGTGGAGATTAATCCTGTCCCTCAGAATTTTTTCCAATAGCTTCCCTACCACTTATGTTAGACTCACTGGCCTGGTTTATCCCTGCTACCCTTCTTGAATAATGGTACCACATTCGCTGTCCTCCAATCTTGTAGCCATAGCATTTATGTGGCTGGTCCAGTTCAGTGATACACACAGTTCCATTGACAAAACTAATTTCTAGCCCCTTCTCTATGTTTACCCCAACAAACCCTTTCATAATCTTAAAGACCTCTATCAGTTCATCCCTCAGTCTTCTCTTTTCTAGAGAAAATAGCCCCAGCCTGTTCAATATTAAACTCTCAGTTCTGGTATCATCCTTGTAAATGTCTTTTCCACCTTCCCCAGAACCTTCATATTTTTTCAATATGGACAGTATAACTGCTGACAGTTTAGTTTAGAGATACAGCACTGAAACAGGCCCTTCGGCCCACCGAGTCTGTGCCGACCATCAACCACCCATTTATACTAATCCTACACTAATCCCATCTTCCTACCACATCCCCACCTGTCCCTATATTTCCCTACCACCTACCTATACTAGGGGCAATTTATAATGGCCAATTAACCTATCAACCTGCAAGTCTTTGGCATGTGGGAGGAAACCGGAGCACCTGGCGGAAACCCACGCAGACACAGGGAGAACTTGCAAACTCCACACAGGCAGTACCCAGAATTGAACCCGGGTCGCTGGAGCTGTGAGACTGCGGTGCTAACCACTGCGCCGCCACAGTGTGCCAAGTGTGGTCTCAGCAAGGTTCTATGTAAGTTTAACATAACTTGTCTTCTTTCCAATTCTCTCTCTAGAGATGAACTGCCAGTACTCGGTTCGTATTAACCTGTGTCACTACTTGTACTGTTTTGAGCATTTGTTACCCAGATCGCTCTGCTCTTGTACACAATTAAGATGGTCGTTTTCCAAAGAGTATGTGGCCCCCATATTCTTCCTGCCAAAATGTATCATTTTACACTTCTCTATATTGAAGTTCATTTGCCAATCGTACGCCTGTTCTGCAAGTTTGTTAATGTTTTCCTGTAACTTGTCACAGTCCCCTTCTGTAGTAACCATATACCCAATTTGAAGTTGTCCACAAATTTTGGAATTGTACTTGCGATTCCCAAGGCCCAAATTGTTTACATAAATGGTGAACAACAGTGGTCCAGACATCAATCCTCATGGAACACCCCTTTTCGAATCTGATCTGAAAATAGAATCTCTGACAGTGCAGCACTCTCTCAATACTGCACTCAGGTCAGCCTAGATCTTTGGAGTGGGACTTGAACCCACAATTTTTTGACTCTCAGGCAGGAGTACTACCAACTGAACCAAACTAACACTGTCGGAAATGGTCCCACCTGTGTTGAGTTAGTTCATCTTGGGGTGATGGGCACCGCAGGGAAAGATGGTGGCATAATATACTACTGAACCCTCGATTAACAGGATTCTCCTCACAAGTATCATTGACCTTAGTGCAGTTTTGTGGGGAGGGGAAGTTAGACAGGGTTCCCACTCGAATAGGTAATGCCAGCTGTAGGGTGCAAGCCTGTGCAGATGTTGATCAAGGTCACTGACACTTGTCCATGGCACTGCCTGGGCGATTTACTTTGCCAGTCGTGTTTCACTCACCATTCTGCGCTGCTCCTTCTGCCATTGCTCCTTAAAGTCCCGACGGTGTTTCTCCAGTTCGTTTTTTCTCAACATCAGAGGCTGTTGACAAGAAAAGGGGGAGAATCTTTGTTTTAAAAAAAGCATAGCTCCCTCAAGGACTCAGTGGGTAAACGGACTGGCTAGTGTAGGAGAAAAAGGGCTGGATTTTAAGCGCCTGCTGTCACTCACAGTAGTGAGTGCAAAAAAAAAAAAATCGCAGCTCGCACACTGGTCCGTGCGCTGCATGCCGTCGTGATCTACTGCGCGGCGGCTCGCTTAAATACCCAGGTCAGCTCGCCCCACCACCCCCCCTCTCCCCTCCCCCCCCAGTCACATGGAGAGGGTGGGCCGGCAATTTTTAAAGGGTGGTCAGAACTGCTGGTAAATTAAAATTTTTAAAGTCATACCTAACCACACCCCCCACCCCACTGTGGCAATAAAAATTCTACCACCCCACACAGGAGGTTAGTAAACAAAATTACAGCACATGGAATTGGAGGTAATATACTGGAATGAGATTGGTTAACAGACGGAACAAAGAAAATTACAGCACAGGAACAGGCCCTTCGGCCCTCCAAGCCTGCGCCGATCCAGATCCTCTATCTAAACATGTCGCCTATTTTCTAAGGGTCTGTATCTCTTTGCTTCCTGCCCATTCATGTATCTGTCTAGATACATCTTAAAAGACGCTATCGTGCCCGCGTCTAAAACAGAAAACAGAGTAGGAATAAATGGGTCATTCTCAGGATGGCAGGCTGTTACTAATGGGGTACCACAAGGAGGAGTGCTTGGGCCACAGCTGTTCACAATCTATATAAATGATTTGGATGTGCGGGCCAATTGTAATATTTCCAAATTTGCTGATGACGTAAAACTAGGTGAGAATGTAAGTTGTGAGGAGGATGCAAGGAGGCTTCAAGGGGACTTGGACAGGCTAAATGACTGGGCAAGAACACGGCAGATGGAATATGATGTGAATAATTGTGAAGTGGCCTGGCCCCAGTTGACTCCATCGCGGAAAGGCTTCCTTGGCCACAACTTCAAAGCGCCTGCGGGAGATGTGCAGCTCGTAGTGCATTTGCAGCGCAATGTCGGCGAATTCCTGCTGGTACCGGCGCCCGAGGCTGTCGCCCACCTCCCGGAGGACGCGAATGAGCTTTCCCGGCATCGATGGTGGGAACTGATGAAATGTTTTATTACCTGCACCCACTAACCCCCCCACCATTTCCCCTTCCTCCCTCCTCACCCCCCCCCCGCTTCCCCTTCCCAGCTCCCCCCTCACAGCTCACCCCCCCGCACCCCCTTCCCCCACCCCTCCCCCCTTGCAACATCTTCCCCCTGCACCCCCCCCCACCCCCCACCCCCCTTCCCAGCTCCGCCTCGCACCCCCTTCCCTCCAACCCTCCCCCTCGCACCCCCTCCTCCCACCGGCATCCACTTGAGCAGGGGCCCTAACAACCCCACTGCCTTGTGGGCGTCTCGGGAGAGACCAAGGCTAAAGGAGTAAACCCTAACAGAAAATCCGGAGCGGAACCCCGTAGGCGGTCATGTGTCACCTTTGGCATGTTTCCAGCAGTTCCTGCAGCCATACCGGTGCCAAACGTCGTACTCTGCACTCCTTTGGAACCCACCAGAAAGGCCAAGAGGGGGGTTTTGATGTTTGGGCAACTCACAACCTCCATACATTCGCCCAGGCATGCGCCATGGAGAGGTCACTCCATAGTCGCCTCACAGCGACCGAAACAACACAGAAGGCAGCAGTTATGGGTTATAAGTCCAGCTCAATTGGCATAGAGATTGGGCGCCATGGGTTGCCTTTGTCGGTGGGAGAGGTCATCGCATCTCACTGGACAGCTACCGCCCGCCTCAAACCGGTCAATAAGGTTCTGTCCCGCCACAGTCCACCTGCTTCAATGGGTGCTTGGAGCTCAGGGTCATTGCCCGAAAGGTGGACTGATACACCGCACCAAACAACACGAAAAAAGGAAAGAAGGTACCAGCCCTTCGTTTTGCAAGCTGGAAAGTCAGAACTATGTGTCCTGGCCTGTCGGAAGACCTTACACAAATCAACGATTCTCGGAAGACCGCCATCATTAACAACGAGCTCAGTAGGCTCAATGTGGACATTGCAGCACTTCAGGAGACACGCCTCCCTGCGAGTGGATCTCTAATAGAGCAAGTCTACACCTTCTACTGGCAGGGTAGGGATCCTGAAGAATCAAGACAGCATGGAGTGGGCTTCACCATCAGAAACTCCTTGCTCAGCATGATAGAGCCTCCCTCAAATGGCTCAGAACGCATACTGTCCATCCGACTGCTCAACCTCTGGTCCAGTACACCTACTCAGCATCTATGCTCCAACACTTTGCTCCCCACCTGGAGATAAAGACCAGTTCTACGAGGGACTCCATAATACAGTTAGTAGCATCCCCAATACCGAACATCTGTTCCTGCTGGGGGACTTTAATGCCAGGGTTGGGGCTGACCAAGACTCATGACCCTCCTGCCTTGGGCGCTATGGCATTGGAAGGATGAATGAGAATGGACAGAGACTGCTTGAGTTGTGTACCTATCATAACCTCTGCATCACCAACTCGTTCTTTCACACTAAACCCTGTCAAGGTTTCTTGAAGGCACCCAAGATCACGTCGTTGGCACCAGCTGGACCTCATCATCACAAGGCGAGCCTCCTTAAACTGTGTTCAAATCACACGCAGCTTCCACAGTGCGGACTGCGACACCGACCACTCCCTGGTGTGCAGCAAGGTTAGACTCAAACCAAAGAAGCTGCATCACTCCAAGCAGAAGGGCCACCCGCGCATCAACACGAGCAGAATTTCTTATCCACAGCTGTTGCCAAAATTTCTAAATTCACTTGAAAAAGCCCTTCAAAACACTCCCACAGGGGATGCAGAGACCAAGTGGGCCCACATCAGAGACGCCATCTATGAGTCAGCCATGACCACCTAAGGCAAACGTGTGAAGCGGAATGCAGACTGGTTTCAATCTCATTTTGAAGAGCTGGAACCTGTCATAGCCGCTAAGCGCATTGCACTGCTGAACTACAAAAAAGCCCCCAGCAAGTTAACATCCGTCGCACTTAAAGCAGCCAGAAGCGCTGCACAAAGAACAGCCAGGCGCTGCGCAAATGACGACTGGCAACACCTATGCAGTCATATTCAGCTGGCCTCTGACACCGGAAACATCAGAGGAATGTATGATGGCATTAAGAGAGCTTTTGGGCCAACCATCAAGAAAATCGCTCCCCTCAAATCTAAATCAGGGGACACAATCACTGACCAATGCAAGCAAATGGACCGCTGGGTTGTGCACTACCTAGAATTGTACTCCAGGGAGACTGTTGTCACTGAGACCGCCCTCAATGAAACCCAGTCTCCGCCAGTCATGGATGAGCTGGATGTACAGCCAACAAAATCGGAACTCAGTGATGCCATTGATTCTCTAGCCAGCGGAAAAGCCCCTGGGAAGGATGGCATTACCCCTGAAATAATCAAGAGTGCTAAGCCTGCCATACTCTCAGCACTCTACGAACTGCTTTGCCTGTGCTGGGACGAGGGAGCAGTACCACAGGACATGCGCAATGCCAATATCATCACCCTCTATGAAAACAAAGGTGACCGCCGGACTACCGTGGAATCTCCCTGCTCAGCATAGTGGGGAAAGTCTTCGCTCGAGTCGCTTTAAACAGGCTCCAGAAGCTGGCCGAGCGTGTCTACCCTGAGGCACAGTGTGGCTTTCATGCAGAGAGATCGACCATTGACATGCTGTTCTCCCTTCGTCAGCTACAAGAGAAATGCCGAGAACAACAGATGCCCCTCTACGTTGCTTTCATTGATCTCACCAAAGCCTTTGACCTCATCAGCAGACGTGGTCTCTTCAGACCACTAGAAAAGATCGGATGTCCACCAAAGCTACTAAGTATCATCACCTCATTCCATGACAATATGAAAGGCACAATTCAGCATAGCGTCGCCTCATCTTTCCGATCCAGAGTGGCGTGAAATAGTGCTGCGTTCTCACACCTACACTGTTTGGGATTTTCTTCTCCCTCCTGTTCTCACACGCGTTCAAGTCTTCAGAAGAAGGAATTTTCCTCCACACAAGATCAGGTGGCAGGTTGTTCAACCTTGCTCGCCTAAGAGCGAAGACCAAAGTACGGAAAGTCCTCATCAGGGAACTCCTCTTTGCTGACGATGCTGCATTAACATCTCACACAGAAGAGTGCCTGCAGAGTCTCATCGACAGGTTTGCGGCTGCCTGCAACGAATTTGGCCTAACCATCAGCCTCAAGAAAACGAACATCATGGGACAGGACATCAGAAATGCTCCATCCATCAATATCGGCGACCATGCTCTGGAAGTGATTCAAGAATTCACCTACCTAGGCTCAACTATCACCAGTAACCTGTCTCTCGATGCAGAAATCAACAAGCGCATGGGAAAGGCTTCCACTGCTATGTCCAAACTGGCCAAGAGAGTGTGGGAAAATGGTGCACTGACGCAGAACACAAAAGTCCGAGTGTATCAAGCCTGTGTCCTCAGTACCTTGCTCTATGGCAGCGAGGCCTGGACAAGGTATGCCAGCCAAGAGCGACGTCTCAATTCATTCCATCTTCGCTGCCTCCGGAGAAGCCTTGGCATCAGGTGGCAGGACCACATCTCCAACACAGTAGTCCTCGAGGCGGCCAACATCCCCAGCTTATACACACTACTGAGTCAGCGGCGCTTGAGATGGCTTGGCCATGTGAGCCGCATGGAAGATGGCAGGATCCCCAAGGACACATTGTACAGCGAGCTCGCCACTGTTATCGGACCTACCGGCCGTCCATGTCTCCGCTTTAAAGACGTCAGCAAACACGACATGAAGTCCTGTGACATTGATCACAAGTCGTGGGACTCAGTTGCCAGCGATCGCCAGAGCTGGCAGGCAACCATAAAGGCGGGGCTAAAGTGTGGCGAGTCGAAGAGACTTAGCAGTTGGCAGGAAAAATGACAGAAGCGCAAGGGGAGAGCCAACTGCGAAACAGCCCTAACAACCAATTTTATCTGCAGCACCTGTGGAAGAGTCTGTCACTCTAGTATTGGTCTTTATAGCCACTCCAGGCGCTGCTCCACAAACCACTGACCACCTCCAGGCACTTACCCATTGTCTCTCGAGATAAGGAGGCCAAAGAAGAAGAAGATCATCCATTTTGGTAGAAACAACAGAAAGGCAGACTATTTCTTAAATGGAGAGAGGTTGGGAAGTGTTGATGTCCAAAGGGACCTTGTGTTCTTGTTCATGCATCACGAAAAGCAAGTATGCAGGTGCAGCAAGCAATTAGGAAGGCAAATGGTATGTTGGCCTTCGTTGCAAAGGGATTTGAGTACAGGAGTAAAGATGTCTTGCTGCAATTGTATAAAGCCTTGGTAAGACCGCACCTGGAGTATTGTGTACAGGTTTGGTCTCCTTATCGAAGGAAGGATTTACTTGCCATAGAGGGAGTACAATGGAGGTTCACCAGACTAATCCCTGGGATGACAGGAGTGTCTTATGAGGAGAGATTAAGGAAACTAGGCCTGCATTCTCTAGAGTTTCTAAGAATGAGAGGTGATCTCATTGAAACTTACAAAAATTCTTCCAGGGCTCAACAGGGTAGATGTGGATAGGATGTTTCCCCTGGCTGGTGAGTCTAGAACCAGGGGACACAGTCTCAGAATAAGGGGCAGGCCATTTAAGACCAAGATGAGGAGGAATTTCTTTACTCAGAGGGTGGTGAATCTGTGGAATTCTCTACCCCAGAGGACTGTGGAAGCTCAATCATTGAGCATGTTCAAAACAGAAAATCGAAAGATTTCTGGATACTAATGACATCAAGGGATATGGGAATAGTGGAGAAAAATGGCGTTGAGGTAGATGATCAGCCATGATCTGTTTGAATGGCAGAGCAGGTTCAATGGGCCAAATGGCTTACTCCTGCTCCTATGTTCTTATGTTCCTGTGTTTCCCTGGAGCCCTATGAATTTTGCCCTTCAGGTGCTTATCCAATTTCCTTTTGAAAGTCATGATTGAATCTCCCGGTAGCGCACTCTCTCACAGTACATTCCTGAGAAGATGGAGAGCTTTGGGAACACTAGGCCTAAAGTCACCTGTTCCTCCCAAGCACACTCACTCTCACCACGCGTCATGTTTCAAATTGCACATATGCTGGGTTTTTTTTCAGAATGACTTCCAATTTGACACAAGAACAGACTGGGATTTTTTTTCTATACAAAGAGTGGGTGAGGAGTGAGATATCGCTGATAAATCCAGTGAAATGACATTACTCAGGCAACAGCTAGCATGCGGAACTTGCTACCACAGGAGTCGATGAGGTGAATAGCATGATGCATTTAAGGGGAAGTTAGATCAGTTGCGGAGGATGAAAGGAATAGAAGGAAATGCTGATGGAGTAGAATGAAAGGAAGCTTGTGTGGAGCATAAACACCGGCACAGACCAGCTCGGCCGTTAATTCTACGTCAAAGGCTCAGGCAGTGAAAAACGTCCTAACTACGGAAAGTACAAGTGAAGACAGTCACCGAAGCTCTCACCTGGATGTATTTACTGTGCTGCAGTTCATTCCTGGTTTTAATTATCCTCTGCCCATTGTGGATGTCATGCTGCAGGGCCATTGTGTAGATGTATTGGAAAGGCATGAATTTCTGTCGAAACAAGGGAGGTGATGAGTCATTCATTAAACATCGTAATCATTCCCTACAAGTTCCAGAATCTTCAGTATGTCACAGAATTCTGAACCATTCACCCCGCCGAGACTGAAACAGAAACTGTCTGCTCTCCGAATATTCGCTCCATTTTATTGTGGAAAGTGAGGCCTGAATTAGGAAAGGCCCCTATTGCAATGTACTAACGGGGTGGAACTCGAAAGGTTGAAAAGGGGCAGAGTGTGATTCTCTGCAAATGGGCCAAATCTGCTGTTGGAAGGTCACGGGTTTAACCTGCAGTCTAGGAGCTGTGCACGTTATCCAGTACTAAACAAGTGCTGTGGTTTAACAGTGGCACAATCTGATTGAAAGGGGGCAGTTGAATGGCAGGTCTTATAGAACAGGTAATTGACTGTTATTAAGCTGTTTGAAGGGTCTTACACCGTCCCCTAGCCTGGGTATCAAAACCTAGCCCTCAAACCCAAATCTAAGTTCAGATCTCACCAGGATAGACACACAGGGCGATCCCGGCCTCAGCGAGAAAACACCTCGAGGTGCTTCATGTACAATAACGTATGTTTTGAAGTGCAGTTATTTTGGTAGATAGTCACAAACAGCATGGAGACTGATGGCCAGTTAACTTATTCTTGGTGCTCCTGAATGAAGGAGGAATGTTGGCCAGGACACCGGAGAACTCCACCACCCTCCCAATAGTGTCATAGGAGCTTTTTACATCCACCAGACAGAGGGAGACCTCAGTGCATGTCTCAAAGACAACACCTTCACTAGGGCAGTCCCTTGGGCCCACTTGACTGAAGTGGCAAGACTGCTACCAAGCTGACCTCGAATCATCCCTTTCAAATAAATGGGGAGGAGGTACACTGCCTCACCAGACCTAGAACAACCTACTAGACACAGTGGTGTCTACATTGGGGAGACCAAGCGCAGACTGGGTGACCACTTTGCGGAACGCCTCCGCTCAGTCCGCAAGCAGGACCCTGAGCTTCCGGTTACTTGCCATTTCAACACTCCCCCCTGCTCTCATGCTCACATCTCTGTCCTGGGATTCCTGCAGTGTTCCAGTGAACATCAACGCAAGCTCGAGGAACAGCATCTCATCTACCGATTAGGCACACTACAGCCTGTCGGACTGAACATTGAGTTTAATAATTTCAGAGCATGACAGCCCCCCATTTTACTTTCATTTTTAGTTATTTTTTCTTTTTTGCAACCTTTTTTTTTGCATTTATTTCATTTCATCTTAGTTTGTTCAGTTTGCTTACCCACTTTTTTTTCATGTTTGCACTTGCTGCTGTTCAATCTTCAGTCCATTAACACCTTATCTGTACTAATGTTTTGTTTTTCAACACACCATTAACATATTGTTTGCCTTTGCTCCGTGACCTTTTGGTCAGCTATGTGGCCTTGTCCAATCTACACCTTCTCCTTTGTTATCTCTTGCCCCAACCCCACCTCACTTGCTTATAACCTGTGACATTTCTAATATTTGTCAGTTCCGAAGAAGGGTCACTGACCCGAAACGGTAATTCTGCTTCTCTTTCCACAGATGCTGCCAGACCTGCTGAGTGGTTCCAGCATTTCTTGTTTTTATTTCAGATTTCCAGCATCCGCAGTATTTAGCTTTTATTCTACTAGACACAGTGTTCTGCATTACACCATGAAAAGGTTTACCTCTTGGCTGATCGAAGTCTTGGTTGCTTCGGCCATTTTAATCATGTTCTTCGAGAATTCAATCTCTATCAAAGAAGAACATCGTTAGGGGAAATCACATCACTGGTAGACAATTCTAGAAGGAAATACACTTCTATCCATGCTCTAGGGTTATATTGTAAGGAGAGAGTGGGGGCTGGGCTGGGGTCAGCAGTACATAGAAGAGGGCAGATGGTTCTGTGACTGACAGCCATCAGCATAGGATTTACAGGACAGCATCAGGCCATTTGGCCCATCTAGTCAATGCCAGTGTTGTGCTCTTTATGAGCTTCCTCCAGCCCTACCAACATATCCTTCTATTCCTTTCTCCCACACACTCTTATCTTGCTACCCCTTAAAAGCATCGGAAATATCTTGAGATAATTCACCAAATGATTGAGCCACATGAGACAGAAAGCACCGGCTTTCACCCCTGACCTCTGCCAAGTTACTGAACTCATTTGTGGTGACAATGAGCAGAATTTTAACAAAACAAACAGGCGGGTTTTGGTCAGGTAAGGGGTTCATGACTGAAAAAAAATGGTTTTCCGACCCCAAACCGCCTCCAACCTGCCCATTTCCGTCTTTAACTGAAGCCGGAAGGTGATCGAGCAGCCAACCCCACCCAAGGAGGCTGCGTTTCAACTTTAAGTAGGATATCAAAGCTGCGAGTCTCATTGTCATACAGCTTTTGAAATTTAACAGCGGTCAAACGGGTTTCCTGAGCATCGAGGAACCTGACAGATTCATCGAGGTGAGGATTTGCTAGATTCAGGAGCTAAAAGGCCTTCACACCTACCTCCTGGATCCAGCTGCCGAGCTTGAGGAGCCATCGCAATTGGACCCCCTCGCTGCCCCCCCAATGACTCCCCCCCTACCTCCCCTCCTCCTCAACCCTGAGACCTCTGACTTCCCCCCTACCAGGCCCCGGTCCCTCCCTAGACCCCAATCCCTTACCCCCAACTAGGTCCCTATCCTCCCTTTAGGCTCCAATCTAACTTCCTTTCAAGAAAAGAACCATAGGTTCATTCCTTGGAGAAAATAATTCAGTCCAATATTGCTTCATATTCAATATCATTACAATCACATACCAGTTAAACATTGATGGAGTGGAAGCCCTTTCTGTTAACAAAAACTGCTCGCTCATCTTTTGGTGTCCTGATAGCTACAAGAGAGAGTCTATTATGCCCTGGACAAAAGGGAATCCAGTCACTGTTGCAAAATGCCCAGAATTTACAGAAACAGGCCATTCGGCTCAATTGCTCCATGCTGGTTTTTATTATTCACAGGAGTCTCCTCCTACCCTACATCATCTCACCCTATCAGCATAACCCTCTATTCCTTTCTCCCTCATGTCCATCTAGCTTTTCCTTAAATATGCCTATGCTTTTCACCTTGATTACTCCACATGGTAGCAAGTTTCCCATTCTAACCACTCTCTGCTAAAGAAATTTCTCCTGAATTCACTATTGGATTTATTGGTGACTATCTGATATTTATGGCCCCTAGTTTTGGTCTCCCAAGTAAGTGGAAGCATCTTCTCTATGTCTACCCTATTAAACCACTTCATAATCTTAAAGACCTCTGTCACCCCATAGCCTTCTCATTCCTACAGAAATGAGTTGTAGCCTGCTCAGTCTTTCCTGATTGGCATAACCTCTTGTAAATCTTTTTTGCACCTTCTCCAGTGCCTCTAGACCCTTCTTGCAACTTGGTGATCAGAACAGTGTACGGTATTCTAACCAAAGTTCTGCACCAAACGTTTCAATTCTATAGCCTTGCAAATGACCCCTTGTATTTTTCAGTCACCTCGTTAACTTGTGTCGCTACTTTTAATAATTTGTGAATGCGTCCCCTATATCCCTTCACCCCATTTAGACTCTTAGTTCCCAAGAAACTAATTTGCCATATACACGCCATTCTGTAAGTCTATTAACATCATCTTGTAATTTGATGCAGTCTTCTGCAGTATTAACTAGACACCCCATCCAATGTGGTGTCATCTGCAAATATGGATATTGTATTTTCAATTCCCGAGTCCTAATAGTTTATATAAATGGTGAATAGCAGCGGTCCCAGCACCGATCCATGTGGAATACCATGTTGCACTTTGTGCCAATCTGAATAACTACCTTCAATCAACGTTCCTACTAATTTTTCTTTGCTATGTGCAGGCTGTTGCACTGCATGGTCCCTTTAAGATTTCTACACGGCCGTGCACATGTGCAGCTTAAAAGGGAATGTTGGTTGTGTGTGGCCTGCTTGTTGCACTGCACGGTATGTTCTGGCTTGCTATGCGGCTGCATTCCCATGCACCTTAGCGGAAACATTTCCTTTAACCCGACTCACTGCTTTCTGTTTTGGAGCCAGCTTAATGCTCATTCTACTACTTGTCCCCTGACTCCACACATTCTGACCTTATTCGTGAGTCTACTCTGCAATACCTTATCAAAGGCCTTTTGAAAACCTAAGTATATTACATCTACTGCATTACCCCTGTCTACTCTTTTGCCACTTGTTCAAGAATTTCAATAAGGTTGGTCAAGCTTGAACTTTCCTTTTGAAATTCCCATTGACTATTCTTTATTATATTTTCAGTTTCCACATGTCTTTCTATTACATCTTTGAGGCCAAATTCCATTCTCTTTCCTACCATTGACGATAAGCTAATTGGTCTATAGTTCCCTGGATTTATTCCATTTCCCTCCAATCTCCTGGCAGGATACCATTTATTAAAATAAATTTTTATAACTATATAACATCTCTATCTGTTCCCTAGCTTCTTTTAGTACATGTAGATGTATTCCATCATGACAAATTGTTTGATCCTAAGATTGACTAGTTTATCAATTATCTCCCCTACCTCCCATCTATCTGAATTGTCTTGATATCTTTTTTGATCTCTTCGTCTAATGTCATTTTCCATCCCATTAGTCTCCCTGGAAAATACCAAGGCACAGTAATTATTCAATATTTCTGCCACTTCACTGTTATTACCTGTGTTTATCCTATGTATAGTGAATGGCCCTCTCTCTATTCTGATTTTCCTTTTACTATTTGTGTCTGTAGAATGCTTCTATATTCCTTGACAGTTTCATTTCATTATTCGTTTTCCTAATTGCTTTTTTTGACTTCTTTCCTGACCCCTTTGTATTCCCTTTTGTCATTCTCCTTTATTGTCTATTTACTTAGTGTCTGCCTTGACCTTTAGTTTCAATTTTACCCTTTTCTCTTTATTCATCCATGGTGTTTCATTATTGGTAAGTCTGTTCCTGTATTTTAGCAGAATATATGTCTCCCAATCTCTATTGATCACATTTTAAAATATTTCCCACTGTTGTTCTATTTCTGTTTCTCAATATTCCACCCCCCCACCCCCCTCCACCCCTACAGTTTATCTTCCCCATTCCCTCAAAATGAACTTTTTCCCAATCTATTACTTTGGTCTGTGTTTTTATCTATGTCTTTCTCAATCGTTATTTTAAACCTCATTATGTTCTGATTGCTATTGCCCAGATGCGCCCCTACTTGTCTATTTCCCATTAATAGATCGAATACCGTTTTTCTCTTGTTGGGCTTCTTATGTACTGGGTGGGAAAGGAGTTTTATACATACTATAAATACTCCATTCCCTTTTCCCCTTTCCCAACCCCTTCTTGCCAGTTTATTAGGGAGTAGTTGAAATCTCCCATGATTATTATTTTGTCCTTTACTCCTTCCAAAAATTTGGTTACATATTTCTTCCAGCACCTCCCCTCCACTATTAGGTAGTCTGTAGAATATGCATATTAGCATGATCACTCTCCTCTTATCCCTTATCTCAATCCATAGGCATTCTGTTCTATCTTAATGTTTCTATTTTCTACTGCTATTATGTTATCTCTAATTAGTACAGCTACCCGCCAACCCCCATTTCTTCCTTCCCTATTCTTTCTAGATGTATTCTGACCACCAATATTTAATTGCCAGTCCTGTTCTTTTTGTAGCTATATTTCAGTTATTCCTACTACATCTCAAAGCTCGATCATTCTAGCTGTTGGCATCCATTGCAAATATAATGTACTGGGCTGCTCTGGCAAGTTGGGTACTCGTGACTTGTTTGATGGAATTGTTGCAGACTGGATGATGTAGGTGTTCGACAAGCCCTTCTATGAGCAGCTCCCCTCACCTACTTCTAACAGGCCCAATAGCTGCTTATCCTGGTCTTCAGACTGCTCCTCATCCCGCCAAAGGAGTGAAGAACATAAGAAATAGGAGCAGGAATAGGCCATTCAGCCCCTCAAGCCTGCCCCGCCATTCAATAAGATCATGGCTGATCTGTCCCAGGCCTCAAATCCTCTTTCAGGCCTGCTCCGCATACCCCGCAACTCCAAGATTTCAAAAATCTATCTACCTCCTCCTTAAATACATCTAGCCTCCACAACTCTCTGAGGCAGAAAATTCCAGAGATTCACCACCCTCGGAGAGAAGAAATTCCTTCACATCTCAGTTTTAAATGTGTGCCCCCTTATTCTGTAACTATTTCCCCTAGTTTGAGATTCCCCCACCAGTGGAAACACATTGTCAACACCTAACATGTCAAGCCTTTAAAATCTTATATGTTTCAATAAGATTCTTTTCATTCTTCTAAACTCCAATGAATGTTTAGCCGTTCTTGATAAGACAACCCCTTCATCCCAGGAATCAGCCTAGTGAACCTTTTCTGAACTGCCTCCAATGCTAGTATATCTTTCCTTAAATATGGGGACCAAAACTGTTGGCAGTACTCCAGGTGTGGCCTCACCAACACCCTGTACAGTTGTAACAAGACTTCCCTATTTCTAACCTCTAACCCCCAAGCAATAAAGGCCAAAATTCCATTTGCCTTTCTAATTACTTGCTGCACCTGCATGCTAACTTTTTGTGTTTCATGCACAAGAACACCCAGATCCCTCTGTACTGCAGTATTTTATAGTCCTTCTCCATCTAAATAATAATCCGCCTTTTGATTCTTCCTACCAAAGTGCATGACCTCACACTTTCCCACATTGAACTCCATCTGCCAAGTTTTTGCCCACTCACTTAACATATCCATATCCCTTTGCAGATTCTTTGTGTCCTCATCACAACATGCCTTCCCACCTATTTTTGTATCATCAACAAATCTGGATACACGACACTCTGTCCCTTCCTCTAAGTCATTAATATAGATAGTAAATAGTTGAGGCCCTAGGACCGATCCTTGTGGCACCCCACTAGTTACGGCTTTCCAACCTGAAAAAGACCCATTGATCCCGACTCTCTGCCTTCTCTGTGTTAGCCAATCCTCAATCCATGCCAATACATTACCCCCAATACCCTGAGCTCTTATTTTGTGCAATAACCTTTTATGTGGCACCTTATCAAACGCCTTCTGAAAATCCAAATACACAACATCTACTGGTTCCCCTTTATCCACTCTGCTTGTTATATCCTCAAAGAACTCTAACAAATTTGTCAAACAGGATTTCCCTTCCATAAAACCACATTGACTCTGTTAGATTGCATTGTTTTTCGAAATGTCCTGCTATTTCTTCTTTAATAATGGACTCTAGCATTTTCCCAATGACTGATGTTAAGCTAACCGGTCTGTAGTTTCCTGCTTTCAGTCTCCCTCCTTCCTTGAATTGGGGTGTCACATTAGCGGTTTTCCAATCCGCTGATGCCCTACCGGAATCCAGTGAGTTTTGGTATATTATGACCAATGCCTCCACTATCTCTGCAGCCACTTCTTTTAAAACCCTTGGATACAGACCATCGGGTCATCAAGTAAAAACAGAATCTATGATAAAGCAGATGAAGATAGGTAAGGGCAAAATAAAAATCAAAGAAGCAAACTGGAAGCTCAAATTGTCTTGGAAATTGTCTACTCACAACATAATGACACAGATTTTGAATAGTAACAATAGCGAAATGGCATTTGCGGTCATCATTCCACTAAAATGGACAGGACCTTCTGGAGTCTGCACATGTGCAGTTAAACACAGAAATCTGCTGTCAGTGGTTCTACACTTCTCCAGAGAGTGCACTGTTGAGGTCCCCTGCCCCCAGTTTGCAATCATGTAGAAATCACTGAATTGATGAGAACTTGCCCTTTTATGCAGTTAGTCTCAGTGTAAAAACCTTGCAAAAGTTACACCTTGCTTAATGAGATGTAAATGTGTTTTTAATGGCACACTATCTTCATAATTACTGCTGGGTAGCCTCACCAGCCCAGAAAACTTCTCCACTTTCAAATTTCTCCATTATGATAAAAGATTCCACGTTACTATTTTTTTTTAAGTTTATGATATTTCAGTTTCTACCTTAATCCATTGTGTATATTCCAATCATTTATTTCACTCGCTATAAAATTTTAATTAAAAGTGAGGGAGAAAGCAGTGTATTTTATTTCCTGCTTTGCTGTCTGTGAAAATACTTCAGTCTGATTGGCCACTCACCCTGCTTGATTGTTTTTTTATTCTTTCTTGGGATGTGGGTGTCGCTGGCAAGGCCAGCATTTGTTGCCCATCCCTAATTGCCCTCGAGAACTGAGCGGCTTGCGAGGCCATTTCAGAAGGCATTTAAGAGTCATCCACATTGCTGTGAGTCTGTAGGCCAGACATGTCGAACACTTACATCATCCAGTCTGCAACAGATTTCCTTCCCTAAAGGACATTAGTGAACTAGGTGGGTTTTTAATGACAATCAATGATAGTTTCATGGCACTGAGACCAGCTTTCAATTCTAGATTTTTAAAAATTCATTCATTGAACTTAAATTTGACTAGCTGCCATGGTGGGATTTGAACCCATGTTCCCAGAGTATTATCCTGGACTTCTGGATTGCTAAATCAGTGACATTACCACTACGCCATCATCACTATTACTGCATGCCTGGAAATCCCCGCAACTTGGTGCCAGTTTCGAACTGCTACCAGGAAAGGGAAATCACCACAGAGATTGAGAGATCTTTGAGGTCAGCGGTGAGCGCGTCACTTTGCCGTTCACTGGGAAATCCAGGCCAGTTATCTCATTGCCTCTTTAAATTTACCTTCTAGTCATGTTAGTGAGTTTATGTTTGCAATGCCACTAGGCCTTACTCGATTAAAACTGTGTCCTGATCTACATAACCTCATCAGACTCTTACTTTTATTTATTCTACACTTTGAACCTACTCCATTGGTTAAAATCAGGTCCAAGGGCACGCCTCACAACTCAGACCTTTTGCACCGCTCCGTCTCAGTGACTAGAATTGGACCTGATGCTTATGGTTGTGGTCTGACCAGAGCCCTGTATAGTTTGATCATTGCTTCCTCTGACTCGTAGTCCTACTATAACAGATTCTGATGCTATTGGCTTTGTTCGTTGCTGCTCTTCATTGGTTAGATATGTTGGCCTGGAAATTCAGTCACACCCGCTTTTAGGTTTTCAAACTGAATGGCGGCAGTGACCACACCTCAATGAATGGGCAAGAGAACCACGCGATAATAGTCCTCCTGCATCAACTAGCAAACTATTGACACTAGCCACCCCTCAAGGCAGTTTGCTGGTTGTGGAGCAGAGCAATATTAGCCAGCTATAACCTCAACCAAAAGCCTACGGTGAGTCTGGAGCGGGAGGCGATTGGAGGGGGTGCGAGTACAGGAGGAGTGCTGCTTCTCCTGGCTCCACATTCAGGTAGATTTTAAAAACGTACCAATATGATTTTTTCCCAGCTTCCCTTTAAGGACTGATGGTTGGGCTGCTGTAGAAACAGAAAAAAAAAGGACCGGCCTGAGTTTGTGTAGCACAAGCTCCAATGGGCTCTTGCCCAATATAGCAGCTGGATCCTCCAGTACAGGCGTAGGATTCCTCTTTGCAAATTTAAAATGGGTCAGCACTGCTTCAGGTGTCTGTCAGGAATGGCTGAAAGCAGCACGGTCCAATATTGTATTGGCCATGTCACCACCATATAACATTATAAGACTCTGGAATGTAATATTGGATCCTTTAAGGCCAATTTCTTGCCCCAAAAAAAGAGACACTGATCAATTTGACTCGCAGGTTGTAGAATCTAGTAAGACTCCTGGATCTATTTCAACTCATCCTTAGTTATTTCCACCCCCTTCGTAGAGCATGTGTGTTCTATACAGTATGTGTGTCATCTATTTACCCTTACTATATGTAGCACTTTACATTTATTTATATTAAACGACATGTCATTGCTCTGCCCACTTATATATTTAGTCCACCTCATTCTGTAATTATTGAGCTGCCCACTCAAATCCCACTGCTCATCTTAGTTTGGTGCCCCCTGCAAAATTTGACCACTTTCTGTTGAGTTGCTGAATCGTATAATTTAGAATCAGTTGCAGTCCCAAGGTTGAGCACTAGACCAGCTAACAGCCACCCAAAACTAGTGTGGTTTCCTTCTCCCATGACAAAAACAGCCACAGGTAAAGACGACCCATGCTCCTCTTCACCTGCCCCTTTGACAGGCTTTAAGGAATGCAGTATCACTTGCGCTGGAGGAACACTGCGGGAACAGCCATGTTAATTTAGAGCTGGCATCAATCCAATATTGGTCAACAGATCATCAATCAGACGGAGCGGAATACAAAACGTGCAGTCCCAGAGCAGTGAAACTAGAAGGAAACCAGGATACATTGTGCATATGGGGACCAGCTTAATGTTCAGCTGAGTTTTTAAAAGATGATTTTCGCTCCTTGGAGGCCTAGTCCATTTGAGTGACATCAACCCAGTGTTATACAGTGACAGACCTGTCCCCACCAGTACTGTACCCCAGTGTTATACAGTGACAGACCTGTCCCCACCAGTACTGTACCCCAGTGTTATACGGTGACAGACCTGTCCCCACCAGGACTGTAGCCCAGTGTTACACAGTGACAGACCTGTCCCCACCAGTACTGTACCCCAGTGTTATACAGTGACAGACCTGTCCCCACCAGTACTGTACCCCAGTGTTATACGGTGACAGACCTGTCCCCACCAGGACTGTAGCCCAGTGTTATACAGTGACAGACCTATCCCCACCAGTACTGCACGCTAGTGTTATACAGTGACAGACCTGCCCCCCCCCAGTACAGTACCCCAATGTTATACAGTGACAGACCTGTCCCCACCAGTACTGCACCCTAGTGTTATACAGTGACAGACCTATCCCCACCAGTACTGCATGCTAGTGTTATACAGTGACAGACCTGTCCCCCCCAGTACAGTACCCCAATGTTATACAGTGACAGACCTGTCCCCCCCCAGTACGGTACCCCAATGTTATACAGTGACAAACCTGTACCCCCCCAGTACGGTACCCCAATGTTATACAGTGACAGACCTATCCCCACCAGTACTGCACCCTAGTGTTATACAGTGACAGACTGACTCCGAGGTCACCAGCCCCCACCCCGACCCGTGATACTGACCCAGAGAGTACACATGGCCCCACCCACTTCCCAGTCCTAACGACACCAGTGGCACAGACCCCCATGGCACAGCATCTCTGCCATGACACCACTCACCCGCAGAGACCCGCCTCTCCATCCATGACAGCAGGTCCTTTGTGTACTTGGCCCAGTGTTTGGCATATAGCAGGGCTGACTCGACACCTCTTTCACACTTCACCAGCATTCCATTGGATTCTTCCACTGCAGAGAGAGTGACGAAACATGGGATCATGAGGCTGGATGGGCGACATGTGGCCCGTTACACGCAGACCCCAATAGACAGCTGCAGGCGCCTGAGTGAGCCTGACCTTGGGAGAGGCTATCAGGAGATTAACAGCATTATGTCGCATTGCTGGGATAACTGTCAGGCAGAGGATACGAAGGAAAGGATTAAGTAGCAGGCTGTCCACAAAACACAGCAGAAGAGAGATACACAGAGTATCAGAGACAGTGAGAAAGAAAGAAATTAGCAGAGCTAGTGAGGGAGAGAGAGACACATTGTATCAGAGAGAGAGACACACACACATTGTATTTGAGAGAGAGAGAGAGAGACACACACACACACATTGTATTTGAGAGAGAGACACACACACATTGTATTTGAGAGAGAGAGACACACACACACACATTGTATTTGAGAGACACACACACACATTGTATTTGAGAGAGAGACACACACACATTGTATTTGAGAGAGAGAGAGACACACACACACACACACTGTATTTGAGAGACACACACACATTGTATTTGAGAGAGAGAGAGACACACACACACACACATTGTATTTGAGAGAGAGAGAGAGACACACACACACACATTGTATTTGAGAGAGAGAGAGAGACACACACACACACATTGTATTTGAGAGAGAGACACACACACATTGTATTTGAGAGAGAGACACACACACACATTATTTGAGAGACACACACACATTGTATTTGAGAGAGAGAGAGAGAGACACACACACACACACACACATTGTATTTGAGTGAGAGAGAGACACACACACACACCTTGTATTTGAGAGAGAGACACACACACACACACATTATTTGAGAGACACACACACATTGTATTTGAGTGAGAGAGAGACACACACACACCTTGTATTTGAGTGAGAGAGAGACACACACACACACGTTGTATTTGAGAGAGAGACACACACACACACACACACACACACACACACACACACACATTGTATTAGAGAGAGAGACACACACACATTGTATTAGAGAGAGAGACACACACACATTGTATTAGAGAGAGAGAGAGACATTGTATTTGAGAGAGAGAGAGACATTGTATTTGAGAGAGAGAGAGAGAGAGAGAGAGAGAGACATTGTATTTGAGAGAGAGAGACAGACATTGTATTTGAGAGAGAGAGACAGACATTGTATTTGAGAGAGACAGACAGACATTGTATTTGAGAGAGACAGACAGACATTGTATTTGAGAGAGAGAGAGACATTGTATTTGAGAGAGAGAGAGACACACACATTCACACATTGTATTTGAGAGAGAGAGAGACATTGTATTTGAGAGAGAGAGAGACATTGTATTTGAGAGAGAGAGAGAGAGAGAGAGAGAGAGAGAGAGAGAGGGACAGAGAGAGAGACAGAGACATTGTATTTGAGAGAGAGAGACATTGTATTTGAGAGAGAGCGACACACACACACACACATTGTATTTGAGAGAGTGAGTGCGAGTGTGAGAGAAAGAGAAAGTGTGGTTCTCAGAATTGGGCTCCAACCAGTAATTAATAAAGATTTAGCATAACAGATTTGCTTTTGCACTCCATGTATTTTTTAAAAATTAAATCAAGAACATTGTGTGCTTATTTAACAACCCTCTAGGAAGAGCACCGGTATAAAAGTAGGCCATTTAGCCCTTCAAACCCAATCCACCATTCAAAAAGATCATGGCCTACCTGCATTTACTCTACCTTGGCTCTGGAATCCTTAATCCCCCTTCGCCTAACAAAATTCCATCAAACTCAGTTTTGAAATTTTCAATTGACTCCTCGTCTCAACAGTTTTTTTTTTTGAGGGTGTGTTCCTGATTGCCATCACCCTTTTGTGTGCAGAAATGCTTCCTGTCATCACCCCTGAACGGCCAAGTTCTTATTTTAAGGCTATGCTCCCTTGCTCTGGACTCCCCACCACCAGAGGAAATAGTTTCTCTTTATCTACCCTATCAAAGCATTCAATCGGGTCAATTAGGTTCGCTTTGAATCTCTTATCTTCACACAAATACAAATCAAGTCTATGTAACCGTTACTCATAATTCAACCATTTTATCCCTGATTTCATCCTGGTGCATCTATGCTGTGCCCCCTCCAAGGGCAATATATCCCTTTCTGAGGTGGTGTCCTGAACAGAATGCAGTATTCCAGATGCAGGTCTCACCAGTAACATAACTTCCACCCCTTTGTATACCAGCGCTCAAGACAAAGGCCAATATTCCATTTGCCTTTTTCTTTTTTTTTTGTGCCTGTCCACTAGTTTTTAAAACTGATTTCTGTACTTGCAACTTTAAATCTCTCTACTCATCCATAGTTTGTAACTTCTCCCCATTTGGAAAATACTCTGATTTAGCTTTCTTCGGTCTAAAGTGAATGGCCACGCACTTTTTCATCTTGAACGCTATCTGCCAGTTTTGCCCAATCAATCTAACTCACCTTATCCTGCCACCTTCAAAGACTTGTGTCTGTGAACTCCCAGGTCTCTCTGTACCTGCACCCTCTTTTAAATGGTACCACTTAGTTTATAATGCCTCTGCCACTGCTTCCTACCAAAATGAATCACTCACGCTGCCCTGTGTTAAACTACACCAGCCATTTCACCAGCTTTGTCCTCTCGAAAAGAGAAACAAAAACAGACTTGCATTTAGATAGCGCTTTTCACAACACCAGACATCTGAAAGTGATTTACACCCAATGAAATACTAATGAAGTCGGTTGTCCTCCTCACTTAACATTTCTAAGTTTGTGCCATCTGCAAACTTTGAAAATATGCCCCATACACCCAAGTTCAGGTCATTAATATCTATCAAGAGGAGTTACATTTTGGTGGTGAAACCCAGTTAGCTTGTGTGTAAAGGTGCCAAATATTATCATGCTGACCAAGGGGAAACAAAGCTGCAGCGTGTTTGCATTATTGTTCTGCAACCAGTCCACATCACAATAATAAAGAGAATAGTGTCTGTTTGTAATGAGCTACCACACTGGCTCCAGGCTGAGGCTGGTGTGTGTGCTGATTAACTCCCAGATACTGCTGCAATAACCCCTCCCAATACCGTGAAGCACTCAGTAAAAATGCAGGAGAGCCAGCTGGTCCAGTTTGGAGTCTCCTCTGAGGCCCGTTCCTGTGTCAGACGCAGACACAAAAGAACCCTCTGTACATTGCCAAAATGACTATTTGACAGATGATTCAAGTTTGTTCATTAGGTAGGTCACTAAACACTGAATGACAAAGTGTCCAGATCATTCTGTGCCTGTAATTCATTAAAAGCTACTTTTTCTTCATTCTTTGCAGCTGATGAGGGAAACCACAATCATACAGGTGCCAGCCACACCTCCTGCATTTAGCTGGAAAATATTTGGGCACCGATGACATCTCCTGTCTGGCTCCACAGCTATGGGTAATTGATGCTGTGGATACGTTCACTGGACAGCCCAGCAACCCAAGTCACCCACTGCTCAACACAGCAGCTTTGTGTATCTTTGGCTCTAATAACAGATATAACACGGGTTAAACACAGAGTAAAGCTCCCTCGACACTGTCCCCATCAAACACTCCCAGGACAGGTACAGCAGAGATTAGATACAGAGTAAAGCTCCCTCTATACTGTCCCCTTCAAACACTCCCAGGACAGGTACAGCATGGGTCAGGGTCAGGAAATTTACTGCGTGCTCTGTATTCCCACCCTTCCCCCAGCGCTTAAATGGACATGGCTCTTCTATGGGTCAGTTGGCAAATACACTGCCCGTTTGTAACTCTGCTATTCAGGGCAGGAGAGGCCGGTTTCAATCCCCAGCCTGCACCAAGGTAATTTCCATCAAGATATGGCTGGGATGCTACTAATGATCCTGGATGATGCTTTAAGCTCACAGGTGAAGATTGGGCTCCTCAGTGAGAAATCATCAGCGCTTTTGGGATCTTACAGTGGAGAGGTGAACTATTGTGTGACAGTGACCAAGGTAAACTTTCCCCCCTCGTCCTTCTCGACCTGTCTGCGGCCTTTGACACGGTTGACCACACCATCCTCCTCCAACACCTCTCCACTGTCATCCAGCTGGGTGGGACTGCACTCACCTGGTTTCATTCTTATCCATCTAATCGTGGCTACAGTATCACCTGCAATGACTTCACTTCCTGATCCTGCCTCATTTCCTCTGGTGTTCCCCGAGGATCTATCCTCGGCCCCCTCCTATTTCTCACATACATGCTGTCCCTTGGCGACATCATCCGAAAACAGGTGGTCAGGTTCCACCTGTATACTGACGACACCCAGCTTGACCTCACCACCAACCTCTCTCAACTCCTCCACTGTCTCTAAACAGTCAGACACCTTGTCTGACATCCAGTACTGGATGAGCAGAAATTTCCCCCAATGAATTATTGGGAAGACTGAAGTCAGCATCTTTGGTCCCAGCCCTAAACTCCGTTCCCCAGCTACCGACTCCATCCCTCGCTCTGGTAATTGTCTGAGGCTGAAACAGACAGTTTACAACCTTGATGATGTACTTCACCCCGAGATGAGCTTCCAACCACATATCTGTGCCATCACCATGCCCGTCTATTTACACCTCCGTAGCATTGCCGACTGAACCCCTGCCTTAGGTCATGTGATGCTGAAACCCTCCTCCAGGCCTTTGTTACCGCTAGACTATTCCACTGCTGTCCTGGGCAATCTCAAATCTGCATCCTCCAGAAACTCAGGCTCATCCAAAACTCGGCTGCCTGTATCCTAACTCGCACCAAATCCCGTTCACCCTTCACCCCCTCTGCTCGCTGACCTGTGTCAACTCCCCGTCTAGCAACACCTCCGTTTTAGAATTCTCATCCTTTTTTTCAAATCCTTGCATGCTCTCACCCCTCTCTATTGCTGTAATCTCCTCCAGTCCTACAACCCTTTGAGATCTCTGCCCTCCCCCAATTCCGGCCTCTGGCGCATGCCTAATTCCCATCACTCCACCGTTGGTGGCAGTGTCTTTAGCTGCCTGGGCCCTAAGCGCGTGGAACTCCTTCCCTAAACCACTCCACCTCATTTTCCTCCTTTAAGACACTTCTCAAAACCTACCTCTGCGACCAAGCTTTTGGGCATCTGTCATAATACCTCCTTTATGCAGCTCAGTGTCAAATATTGTTTGCCAATGCTCCTGGGAAGCACCTTGGGACTTTTTACTACAGTAAAAGTGCTATATAAATGCAAGTTTGTTGTTCTGCCATAAGAGATAGCAAGGTGGAGAGAAAATAAATTAAATGCAATTGGTGAGGGTTGGTGAGGGCTGGAGGGGGTGGGAGGTGGAGGGCACAGACGCAGTGAAAGGACAAAGACTACGCACAGTTCTTGTACAGAATGTGAATGGGTCAAAGCCAATAGAAATTGTTCACAAAACACTTGAGTCAATTTATCTTCTATCTGTGTTGGTTTCCCGGGGCAGTTTAATAGATTCTTTCATCCCAATCTTCTGGAAGTCAACTATTGCTGGGATACAGTTCCAGCAGTGGTAGGCACCCTCCAGTGCATCATTTCACATGAGTGAACCTTTATCTAGCGAGTGGGCACTTTATCCATGGGGTAGCAGAAACCTCATGCTTAGCTGCAGAAGAAACGGGATAGCATTCAGCAGCTGGAACGCTGTCTGTCGGGGAAGTGCGGTCAATTAAATGCGGGTGGTCCTCGGCGTGTACGGTTCAGTCACTCACTGGACCAAGCTGGGCAAAGTGGATCCAGAAGCTCCACCCTCATTGGCTTCGCCCCTTCCGAACAACCCTGCACTCCCCTCCCCTCCCACCTTCACCCCAGCATCGCCTGGAATGAGCCATCGGACGTTCAGGTCCTGTACCGGAAGTTTGGAATTCATCCCGTTCCTCGATTGTGAGATCGCCACATTCCGAGTCAAAATCCTCGTTCACCTGAAGGAAAAAAACAGAGGGAAGGTGAGCTGCTGACTGCAACTTTGGTCTCAAACTCATACAGATCTCAGTTAAATGATAGTTAGCCACACGGGTTTCTAGGTCATAGGGTGGATCCCTGGTCAGTGTTTCTCAGTCTTGGCAGTAGCTGGGCAGGGGGGGGGGGGGGGGGGGTGTTGGTGGGACTATATAAGCTCAGTATCTTTAAATGAGGCAATAGGGGAGAAAATTGCTAACTACAATGCCTATCATGGTCAAATAGCCTGCCAGCTTTTACACAGTGGGAGCATACGTCAAAACTAAGATGAGAGTTATTGGCACCAAAGAACTGTACCCCAGCAAGAATCAGGTTACTTTGGTCGGGACCTAAAGGAGGAGAGGGTGGGAGGGGAAGGGGGAAAGCAAAGGGGGGGGGGGGTGGGGGGTGGGGAAGGAATGGGACACAACAGGAGCCCAGGAGTCCCATAGAGTGGGTGAAACGTGAGCCTCTGTGAAGCCACAGGGCTGTGTTCCCATTAGACTGTGAAATAGTCCAGTGACTGCCGCTTGTGGTGCAGAGTCTCATGTGGAGGGGGGGTGCAGCAACCCCTGATGACACCAAGAGAAATCCGTCCAGGATTTAGATCCAGGGGTGGCAGAAAGGCTAAAGATACCCCTTAAAGCGGCCAGCACTTAACGTCATTGTAAGGGACGTGCTGGGATTCTGATTGGGGGTGGGGGCAGTTTACCCTCTTAGCTTGTTCAGACTGAATGGAATACTCACCAATCTCTCACTTCCCTCCTGCAGATTCTTCTCCCATTTCCTCCCTCCATGCTCTCACTGGCCAAGGCTACCTCACCAGCATTTCTCCCCCCCCCCCCACCCCCCCCATGCCACTGCCTCACCAGCATTTCTCCCCCCCCACCCCCCAAGCCACTGCCTCACCAGCATTCCCCCCCCCCCCCCCATGCCACTGCCTCAGCCAACTGACCTATCTGCTCACTAGTGACGAAAAGCGAGTGTTGCCGACGTGTCGACAGTGTGTGAGGTACATCACAGCATCTGACTCCGTCCTCACTCAACATCCAAACACATATCCCTGGAGGAGTGCGATCAGGAGCGGGATTCCTGGCTGATTCCCCCTCACAGCAAAAGTCGGAGGCCACTCAGCCCCTCGAGTCTGTTCCGCCATTCAATTAGTTCATGGCTGATCTCCATCTCCCTTGGTGCCATATCCCTCAATACCCTTAGCTAACAAAAACTATCAAAGTGTTCAACTGATCTAGCCAATAATTTTTTTTGTTGGTGTTGGGGGTGGGGGGGGGGGGGAAAGAGGGGTGCGGGAGAAAGAAATTTCCACTACCTTTTGTGTGAAAAAGTGCTTCCTAACATCACCTCCAAACTGCCTAGCTCTAATTTTATGGTTATTCTCCACTATTCTGTACTCTGCCATCAGAAGAAATAATTTCTCTCTATCTACCCTATCAACCCCTTTAATCATCTTAAACACTTGAAGAGTTTATGCCTAGGCCTCATAACTTAACCCTTTAAACCCCAATATCATTCCGAAGAATTTGAGCTGCACGCCTCCAAGGCAATAAACTGAGGTGCAATGCCCAGAACGGAACACAGTATTCTAAATGGGGTCTAAGCAGAGCTTTATATAAACATACCATAATTTCCAACCCTTTTATAGCCCTCTTGACCGAAAGGCCAACATTTTGTTGGCATTTAAATTTTTTTTTTTTTTAATTGCTGAAAACAAAAACATTGGTCGAAGCTTTTCATCTTGCAGTCATCAGGACAATTCGCAAGAATACCAATTTAAGGGAAAGCAACAAATTTATACTGTATGTTGTATTGTTGCTTTCCCTTAAATTGGTATTCTTGCGAATTGTCCTGATGAGTGCGATGAAAAGCTTCGACTAAACGTCTGTTTTCTGCAATACTCAAGCTCTGTTCAGACAAACGACTATTTAAAAAAAAAAAAATTCTTGTCCCTCCCTAATTAACCTCAAGACTAATTATAGTTCCCTTCCAGCACCTGGCTGAGACCAGCCAACTCAGCCCTGCCTTCGGCCAAGAACGTGGAACTTCACTGATCTGTGTGTGTCTCAGTCCCATCCTGGGCACTAGTTCCACTTTTTATTTTTGAACAGCTTCCTGTCTGATATTTTAATAAAGGATGAATGATTTGCCGGGCAACCCTTCCCTGCAATGGTGCCATCTTAGATCACCCCATGGCTGCAAATATTGCCCAGTTGAAGTCAATTCCTCAACCCCGGAACCAACTGTTTATCTCAAAGGCTCGACCAGTGGTCAACATCGGGTATTATTATTGGATCTTTGAAAGGTGGCATCCACTCAGACTGCCCAGCTTCAATATCTCGGAATCTAACTGTCGGCAGATGGCAGGAATGCTGTTCCATCACCACTTACCTCGTCGTCAGTGGTGATTATGAATAAAACACTAGGGACTCACCAGAATCTCTTCCTCTGGAGATGGGTCTGGGGAAATGAAGCTGTTATCTGCTTCCGTCATGAAGAAATCAACTGTGCTGTAAGAGAGAGAGAGAGAGAGAGAGAGAGAGAGTGCTATGGTGTGAATCTATAGATTAAAGACTTTGTTAAAGACTTTGCCACAGTTACTCAGGTTGAAGTCTGGTTTGGCAGGGGGTGGGGGGGGTGGAGGTTTGGGACGGGAGGGGAAGAGGAATTAAAAACACAACTTCAATGTTCAAAACCATTTTCAACTGTTGACTTTTAAAGGGACAGGGTATGATCAACCCCATCAGCACCCAGTACGGGGCAGGTTTGATACCGGGTTGAAGGCCAGTCCGCATTAATTTACGCCAGAAGCAGCAATTGAGCTGAGAATTGGAAATTCCCAAAGCAAGCTCAGCTCATCGAGGTTCCCGTCAGGAAAAGGAACATGGCATCCCTTAGATCTACAAGGCAGCGCAGAGCTGTTGTATCTGCAGCAGGGATGCTATTACCATGGGCTTCAGCAGAGTGGCCGACTGATATTTCCCTCGTGGGGATAGAGGAATGCAGCCTCCTTTCATTGCAGGTTTGATTTGCTCAGCCGCAGATCCCTGGCAGCAAGTTTCAGCTCCTAATCTGCCCCCAGCAAGGGTGAAAACAGCCTCCTCAGTACTTCAGGTCACCAGAAAGGCTGGGCAGCAGCTGGTGGTGAAACGGAGATCGCCCTGTACCTCCTGCAGGAAGGGAGATCAATCACCTCACCTACAAGGCCCTGTATTGTGAAAAATGCTTCCATTAGCGCGGTGCAGTTACCCGGGTGCCTCATTCAGCTTTGCAGCAGGGAACGCCTGAAATATCCACGGTTTGGTCCGTCAGATGTCGGAGGCAAAACCCTGGGATCCGCTGGTAAATGAGGCGTGTGCAAAGTGGAGCCCGGTCACGGAGGCCACACCAGTTGGATCACTGGCCCACGTCGAGTTCGCCAGGCTCAGCGAGGGTGGACAGCGTCAGTGTCACTTCGGGGAACGGGACTCCTGCCCTTTGACCTCTGCAGAAATCATGGGCAAGCGAACAGCGGTCAGCAGAGGATTGGGCACTCTGACGCTGGTTGACGCACCCTATTCAGATGCACGCGCGTGAAGATGAGCCTGTGGCGCCTGAGGAAAACTCGCAAACAACTGTTTGTTAAAGCGGCTGCTACTCACGAGTTTCCGAAGGAAATTTCTAGTGCGTCCAGCCCCTGGAATATTTCACTGTAACGTCTCGGCTTTTCATTACTTTCACCTTGAGCGCTCAGACCTGTGTAGAGAATGGAGTTCATTAAATGGGAGAGCGTTGAAATTTTTTTTCCCCCTCTTGTTTACTTTTCTCTCCCTCACTTGTCCTCAGCAGAGAGCGCGCGTGGTGACACTAACTGAATTCCTGCTCATCACTGGCAGGCTCCGCATGGAATACCAGAGCAGCGTGAGAAAACAGAGGTCAAGTTCAACCTTCAGCAACACAACCTGGGTTACGTCATTATAACAGTCGCGGTCCTGGATTAGCAACACACTGATTGTGAATTCAAATCCCACTATGGAGCTGGATTCAATAAAGCAAATAATTTGTGAGCACCAATGAAAACTGCAAGGTTAATGCAAAAATCTACTTTCACCAAGATCTTTGAGGGGAGGGTACCCATACATGTCAGGTGGTTGACGCTTAATGCCCTGTGTAGAGGTTAGCAAGGCAACCATTTGTAGGAGCCGTTGATTAGAAGATGCCCATCACCATCTTCTCAGGGGAACCAGGGATGAGCAATAAGTATCGCCTTTCCAGCATTGTCCAGAACAAATTGTTCAAAATATATAACACACAGAATCGATGCCCCTTTCTGGGATACCTCAAACAGGCCTTCTCCCAGTTTGGCCTAGGTGATCTGCTCTTAGGGAGCCTGATTGTATTGGGCAGAGGCCTATGGTGTTAGAAGGCCCAAATTTCACCCTGGTGACCCCTCTGGCCTCTTCAACCCACATTCCCCTCCCTCTATTTAGTGTCTCGCATCTGAGGCAATAGACAGGTAAAGGGACGTCTGGCAAGTGGGAGGCTTTTAAAAGTGAGATAGGAAGAGTTCAGGGCCGGCATGTTCCTGTTAGATGGAAGGGCAAGGCTGGCAAGTTTAGGAAACCTTGGCTGACGAGGGATATTGAGGGTCTGGTCAGGGCAAAGAAGGAGTCATATGTCAGGTATAGGCAGCTGGGATCGAGCGAGTCCCTCGAGGAGTATAGGGGATGTAAGACTGCATTTAAGAAGGAAATTAGGAGGGCGAAAAGGGGCCATGAGATTTCCCTGGCAGATAAGATAAAGGAGAATCATAAAAGAATCTGTAAGTATATTAAGAGTAAAAGGGCAGCTAGGGAGAGAGTAGTTCCCCTTAAGGATCAGTGTGGCAATCTATGTGTGGAGCTACGGGAAATGGATGGAGGACTTAAATGAATATTTCTCGTCTGTATTTACCGTGGAGAAAGTCATGGAAGCTAGTGAGTTCAAGGGAGGGAACAGCGATATCCTGGAGCATAACGACATTACAAAGGAGGAGGTGTTGGAGGTTTTGAAGTGCATTAAGGTGGATAAATCCCCAGGGCCTGACCAGGTGTATCCTAGGATGCTATGGGAAGCAAGGGAGGAGATTGTTGGGGCCCTGGCAGAGATTTTTATATCATCGTTAGCCACAGGTGAGGTACCGGAAGACTGGAGGATAGCTAATGTTGTGCCTTTATTTAAGAAGGGCAGCAGGGATAAGCCAGGGAACTACAGGCCCGTGAGCCTTACATCAGTAGTGGGAAAGTTATTGGAAGGGATTCTGAGAGACAGGATTTATATGCATTTGGAAAGGCATGGTCTGATTAGGGATAGTCAGCATGGCTTTGTGCGTGGGAAATCATGCATCACGAATTTGATTGAGTTTTTCGAGGAGGTGACCAAGAGGATTGACGAGGGCAGGGCGATGGACGTTGTCTACATAAACTTTAGCAAGGCCTTTGACAAGGTCCCACATGGTAGGCTGGTCTGGAAGGTTCGAACACATGGGATCCAGGGTGAGCTAGCAAATTGGATACAAAATTGTCTTGGTGATAGGAGGCAGAGGGTGGTAGTGGAGGGTTGTTTTTCAGATTGGAGGCCGGTGACCAGTGGTGTGCCGCAGGGATCGGTGCTGGGCCCTCTGTTGTTTGTCATATATATTAATGACTTGGATGTGAATGTAAGGGGCATGATTACTAAGTTTGCAGATGACACCAAAATTGGTGGTATAGTGGACAGTGAAGAAGGTTGTCTAAGGTTACAACAGAATATAGATCAACTGGGAAAGTGGGTAAGGGATTGGCAAATGGAATTTAACGCAGACAAGTGCAAAGTGACGCATTTTGGGAAGTTAAACCAGGGCAGGACATATACAGTGAATGGCAGGGCCCTGGAGAGTGTTGTTGAGCAGAGACACCTTGGGGTGCAAGTACATAGTTCCCTGAAAGTGGCAACACAGGTAGCCAGGGTGGTGAAGAAGGCGTATGGCATGCTTGCCTTCATCGGCCGAGGCACTGAGTACAAGAGTTGGGACGTCATGTTACAGTTGTACATAACGTTGGTTAGGCCGCATTTGGAGTACTGTGTGCAGTTCTGGTCGGCCGCACTACAGGAAAGATGTGATGAAGCTAGAGAGGGTGCAGAAAAGATTCACAAGGATATTGCCTGGTTTGGAGGGCTTGTGTTATAAAGAGAGATTGGATAGGCTGGGTCTGTTTTCCCTGGAGCG
The DNA here is from genome assembly GCF_036365525.1 of Heterodontus francisci. Lineage (NCBI taxonomy): Eukaryota > Metazoa > Chordata > Chondrichthyes > Heterodontiformes > Heterodontidae > Heterodontus > Heterodontus francisci. Next base: position 12,869,555 of record NC_090413.1, on the reverse strand, counting down.
AAGGAGGCTGAGAGGGGACATGATAGCGGTATATAAAATTATGAGAGGCATAGATAGGGTAGATAGCCAGAGTCTGTTTCCCATGGTAGGGGTGACTAAAACTAGAGGGCATAGATTTAAGGTGAGAGGGATGAGGTTTAAAGGGGATCAAAGGGGTAAATCTTTCACCCAAAGAATAGTGGGTGTCTGAAATGAGCTGCCTGAGGAGGTGGTGGAGGCAGGAACAGTAGCGACATTTAAGAGTCATCTGGACAGGTACTTGAATGAGCAAGGCATAGAGGGATATGGAATTAATGCAGGCAGGTGGGATTATTATAGATAGGCATTATGGTCGGCATGGACACAGTGGACCGAAGGGCCTGTTTCTATGCTGTACGACTCTATGACTCTATGAGGTGAGGGTTCAAATTTCACTCCAGAACCCAAATCTACAACCCAGTGTTTCACGGTCAGAAGCGTTGTCTTTCACGTGACACCACGGCCACATATGCCCTCAGGTGGATGTGATAGATTCCCAGGCACTATTTGAAGAACAGGCAGAATATCCAGGTATCCAGGCCAACCTTTGTCACTCAACCAATATCACTAAAAACAGATTAACTGGCCATTCATTTGCTGTTTTTAAAGAGACATTGCTATACAAAAATGTGAGTATCATAAATGCTTATAAAACAACAGGGACTACACTTCAAAAGTAACTCATGGTCTGTGAAGTGTCTTGGGACCTCCAGAGGAAGTGGAAGGGGCTAGAGAAATATAAGTTCTTTCAATGGGGCACTAGGTCTTTAACAAGCGTATGGAGAGCACATCCACAACCCTTTGGTATTACTCCTACTCAATGTTTTATACTTTCACGAAACATATTGTTATAGACGGGCGAGATTACTGTCCTCACCCTCATCCACTGTTCTACGAATGTGTGACTTTTGTTTGTTGGATTCTCATTACTGTCAGGCTGGAGTCTATTGAGCTCAGTGTTAAGGCATTTGGATCAATGATTGTATTTCTATTACTTTTTCGGATACAGTATGTGAGGAATTTGTGACATGATGCGTGGCGAGCGTGACACGATTGGGAGGAACAGGAGATTTCGGACCACTAGTTCCCTAAGCTCTCCACCACTGGGGTTTTCCTCACCTCTTGTCTGGGTCAGTAAAAACCTAACAAGCCCCACAGGCTGTACTTTTCTGACAAGTCTCAGGTCCACCTAACCATCTTCTCCCCATTTCTCTCCGTCCCACCACACTCTCATGTTGCCATTTGAACCCACAGACTGTGTGTCACCCCAACAACTTCCTACACAATTCTATTACCCCTTATATTGCTAAAAGGAAGCTACTCTTCCACTAACTACAAGATGACACAGTGTCGCACCAGCATGTAAAACCTTAGCACTTAACCATCTAAAATCCCACTTTCCCATTAATTTAACAGAAGAGCTTAATACGTTTAAAAAGCAAATGAACTCCTCTTAAAATAGCAAAGAATCTCAAACACGTTAAGCTTTTGCCCTCTAATGTTGACATGACTAACTTCAAGCTCCTTTTTAATAAAAAAATGCTCGTGTCACATCTTTTTTGAACATTGTGAATGGTCTGTTCAAACCAACTTGCTCTGTTTTATGTAGCCGGGGAATTTTCTATACGGTCATCCTAAAGGTTCCACTTTTCCAAAGATTAACATTTCCTGGCGGGTTAAAATGCCGACTCCTGCCAGACCCTTCTCCATGTGCTTAATACATTATCATAAATAATAAATAAAGTGAGTGAGTTGAAAGCAGCATTCCCACTGCTAAACCTCTGACTCAACATTAATGAGACACTCATTACAGTAAAATGACACCTGCATTCCGGAAGTGCCAATGCATGAATGCACACAAATATATAGAGACTTTGTTTCATGTATGTGGGAAGGTAATAAGCTCAGTGGTGCCACTTGTGTCAGAAGATTATGGGTTTAAGCCTCACTCCAGAACATGAGCACATAATGCAGGCTGACGCACCAGTGCAGTACCGAGGGAGGTGGTAACCGAGATCCCGTTTACCTGTTCAAGTGGATGTAAAAGATCCCAAGACAATTGTCGAAGAGCAGGGGAGCTCTCCCAATGTCTTGGCCAACACTTATCCCTCAACCAACAAAATGATTATCTGGTTGATTATCTCATTGTTGCTTGTGGGAGCTTGCTGCACACCGCTTAGCTGGCGTCTTTCCTACATTACAACAGTGACTACATTTCAAAGGATATTTCATTGGCTGTGAAGTGCTTTGGGAGGTCCTGAGGTCATGAAAAGTTCTTTCTTTTCTTATTCTCTTGCTGTGTTCACCATTACTGACAAAGTGGCTCTGTGATAGTCAGCCCAGGTCCGTTTAGAGAGGAACAGGGACACAACTACTCGCCTCTATGCTCGGAACTCCCCACAAAAGAGGCAGCTGAGTTGGAGATGAGTGGCGGATCAAACCGACCCACCCTTCGTTCCAAGGCCCTGCAGCAAAGAGATTAAGCACATTGCTATTCACTCCGCCACCAGTGCACAGTAGCAGCAGTGTGTACTGTCTACAAGATGCACTCGTCAAGACTTCAAGAGTATCTTCCAAACCTGTGAGCTCCACTACCCAGAACAAGGGCAGTAGTTGCATGGGAACACCACCACCTTCAAGTCACACACCATGTAGACTTGGACATGTATCGCCAATCTTTCATGGTCGCTGGTCATAATCCTGGGATTCTTTACCTAACAGAACTGTACAAGCGTCTTCACTGCACAGATTGCATGTCTCAATGCCTGATTGGTCAGGGTGCCAATGCCAAAACCACAGCATTATTTTTCCACTAGACGCAGCTCAGATACAAACACTCCCTTGCCCTACATTACATTCTGTGTTACTTTCTCAGCAAACAGGTTGGCACAGAATTTGAACAAAGAACAAAGAAAACTACAGCACAGGAACAGGCCCTTCGGCCCTCCAAGCCTGCGCCGATCCAGATCCTCTATCTAAACATGTCGCCTATTTTCTATGGGTCTGTATCTCTTTACTTCCTGCCCATTCATGTATCTGTCTAGATACATCTTAAAAGACGCTATCGTGCCCGCATCTACCACCTCCGCTGGCAACGCGTTCCAGGCACCCACCACCCTCTGCGTAAAGAACTTTCCACGCATATCCCCCCTAAACTTTTCCCCTTTCACTTTGAACTCGTGTCCCCTAGTAATTGAATCCCCCACTCTGGGAAAAAGCTTCTTGCTATCCACCCTGTCTATACCTCTCATGATTTTGTACACCTCCATCAGGTCCTCCCTCAACCTCCGTCTTTCTAATGAAAATAATCCTAATCTACTCAACCTTGCTTGGAAAATAATGACGTGTTACACGGCACTCACTGTTAACATGCAAATCGCCCAACAACTTGTAGCACAGAAGACATACCCGGTGAACTGCAAATCGTCGCAAGCTGCTTGAGAATTTAAGCCGTTGCTCCGTTAAGCTTTGCGAAAAAAACAGCAGCTTGCCGTCAACCTCCCAATGAATTTCATGAAATTTTGTCATTTGAGTATTAATTACCAATTAAATTCACCGTAGAAAGTCAGGGCTGGTGCTTAACAGCCCAAGTATCGTTTTAATGAAATTTATGTTCCTGCAATGCTAATCACCCTCTCCAGCTCAGAAAGGGAACAATTTTAAACAGCCAGATCTCATTCATACGTGTAGTAAATTGTAGTTAGATTTTTATTAAAAAATTTAAATATTACTTTTTTTTCTTGCTTTTACATTGTCTTTCTGTTCCCCTCTCAATCCTATCTTTCCTTCCCTCTCTTTATTTCTCTTTCAGTACCTGATTTGACTCTAAATCACCTATTTGTCGTTTCTCAGTTTCTTTCTCGATCCTGAAATCTTCCTGGTTAAGGAGACAGATTGTTTGTCCCATCATTTACCAAGTTCCCAGCTGCCACACTATCAACTTGTACTTCCAGCAAGTTATGGCGCAAATTCTTTGAGCTGTAAGGTGCAGGAAAAAGCGCAACTATAACAAGTCCCTCTGCAAAATCTGGGCTATTAGCTTGCAAACCTTACACCATCCTGAGCGAGTTATCTGCAGTACAAGTGCACCGAGTGTTTGTAGCTAAACCTCACTGATGGGGCAATACCCTTCCCCCGCCCCCTCCCCAAGTATTCTCTCCAAGAATCCTAACAACTCCTGGCAAACTCCCTGCCAATCCTGAGGACTTACATCTTCAGTAGAAAATGAACGCTGCATTCCAGAGCGGAGTTTCGGGCTAGTTCTGCTGCTTCCTGCAAAGAGCAGACAGTCTCTAACCACGAACGGATGCAACGTTAGAGCAGAGAGGAAGAAGGGCAGAAAACACGGGCTGCAACAAGTCACTTGCTTTTTTGCTCCTTCCCGTTGGCAATGCAGCGATGAAGAGGCTGCAGGATGGACAGTCAATCAGTGCAGTTCAAGGGATCAGTCAGTAGCCCTTGGGTTCACGTGACAAAGAGCTGGTGAAATGCCCTCCCCATCCCGTTTCCCCAACCACCCCCACTCAACTTTCAAAACCACACTCGTGACACAAGCGTCCCAGCTGGGCTGTGAGTAAACCCACTCGCACAACCAGTGACCTACATAGAGCCTTTGCTTCCTCTAGACTTCAAGTCTCACACACACATATATACAGGTTAGACAGTTCCTCAGAAGCAGAGTGGGAAGGGAAGGTTTTACAAAAATGTTTTCAATATGCTCTTCGTTTCATCTAATATCTCTATTTTTCTCTCTCCCAACAACTAGAAAAGGGGTCATACGTGTAACAAAAGCCCAATGGTGTTCAGACACACAACCAGGATAAGAAATCCATTAAAGGTCAATGTTCCTAACCCAGTGCTATAGGTGAGGGTGGGGTGTTCAAACACCCCTTTGATGATTTTTTAAATTATTATTGGACCACTCCTTTCAAAAGAATGTGCCCAAGATTGTTCCTTAGAACAAAGAAACAAGGGGTGAGTTGTATGTTTGCATTGTTAAATAGTCACTGGGATATTGCGAATCGTAGCAAAGTGATTGCAAGGCTAACAGTAACTAGACTTTGTGCTTTAGAGTCCCAGTCTGAAAAAAACTTCATTAAAAATTTTCTTTTGCTTTATTTCAATTGTTAGATTAATAGAAGCAAGAAATGTTTCGACTTGAAATTATTGTAAAATTCCTTTTTGAAAAATAGACCTATTGAAGTAGTTTTGTTCGCTCTGGGAGGGTCATAGTTCAAGAGCAACCCCGCCCGCACCCCCCCCCCCCCCCGGAAAAAATCCTGCCGACACCTCTGCCCTCCTCAATGACTAAATTGATTAATCTTTTTTATTCATTCATTGGATGTGGACATCACTGGCAAGGCCAGCATTTATTGCCCATCCCTCATTGCCCTTGAGAAGGTGGTGGTGCGCTGCCTTCTTGAACCGCTGCAATCCATGTGGGGTAGGTACACCCACCGTGCTGTTAGGAAGGGAGTTCCAGGATTTTGACCCAGTGACAATGAAGGTACAGCGATATAGTTCCAAGTCAGGATGGTGTGTGGCTTGGAGGGGAACTTGCAGGTGGTGGTGTTCCCAAGCGTTTGCTGTCCTTGTCCTTCTAGGTGGTAGAGGTTGCGGGTTTATAATTCAACCCATTAATGGGCTCCAGGGACCAGGGAAAGGACCTAGTGTCAATCCCTGTTTTGTGTGGGATTGGCTGATGGCCTGGTGAAATGCTGAAGTGCAGCAGTTGGCTAAGAGGGAAAAACAATAAAATCACCAGGGATCCCACTCCAGGTCATGACCTTTGCTGGAGAGTGTGTTTAAATAGGAACAGGTGGAGGCCATTCAGCCCATCGAGCCTGTTCCACCATTCAATGTGATCATGGCTGATCAGTGACCTAACTGCATATACCCACAATACCGTTGGTTAACAAAAATCTATCAACCTCAGATTTAAAATTAATAATTGATGTGGCATCAATCGCCATTTGTTCCAAACACTATCCGTGCATGTAGAAGTGTTTCCTACTTTCACTCCTGCCCCCTAGTCATAGACTCCCCAACCAGCGGAAATAGTTTCTACCTAATTCATCTGTTCCCCTTTCACATTTTGAAAGCTTCATTCAAATCGTCCCTTAACCTTTTAAATTCCAGGGAATACAACCTTAGTTTTGTAATCTCTCCTCGTAATTGTTTCGGAAGGACAGCTTCGGGTTCAACCTAGATGCCTTCCACAGTCGAGCGACCTGTTGATAAGATAGCGAAGGGCAGAGAGCCCCTCTGGAAGCCACACCAAGCAAGAGTCAGGGCAAAATCAGGGTCAGAAATAGATCTACACGAAGAGGTCTCGGGTCAGGCGAGGAGTTGCCATAGCAACATGTTTTATTCCACAGAATAAACAAAGTTTTAATTCGGACAACCGCCTCCAGCCAAACCGCTGAATGGTTATCAATTGTATTGATCCCAGATCAGACCCCATGAGTTTGCTTAAAGGGTCATTAATCCGCCATTCAGTTAGATCACGGCTGCCCTGTACCTCAAATCAGTTTAACCGCCTTAACCTCAGGACCTTTTAAAGTCGAATTTCCTCCCTCTCCCACCCCTATTTGTATAGCACCATTTATATACACGAGTTCCAAATGTTATGATGGACAGAGTCAGCTGGGTAATTACAGGAAGTGTTTGGAAAGGGTATAAGCTCACAGCACATGGCTGAAGAAGGTGGTGTAACGAACGGCACACCCAATATAGCCAAGCGATTATTAAACAATAGCATGTGCTGTTTTCATGATCTCTCTCCAATCCCCCTCCTAATGCCACACACTAATCTACATCCTGGATGACAGGCAGATGACCCCATCCCTAGGCAATGCCAAATATTCCCCTGACCCAGCAGGAGCCTGTGGCAACCAGCTCTTCCCTCACAGCGGGTCAACTCTCCACAATCACGCAACCAAACTCTGAGACTCTCAATACAGGGCTGGCCACAATGGGGAACTGACTGGGTTCCGGACACAACATGGTGACAGTCACCACATGGGATCATTTGGTCAGCCAGACGCAAGAAACCGCAATGCTCGTTTCCGAAGAATATGAGATACACCTGTCATGCACACCAGAAATTCGATGATGCAACAATCATGGACTAAAGGCTGAAGAGTTATAAAAACTGACTTTGTCTTTTTAAAAAAAAACCTTTATTTTTTTAAAAAGTGAACGATGCATCAAAAATAGCCACTGAAGAAGAAAGCTTGGCCTTTGTGTATTCAAACTGTCTGACAAGGACAAAGGATAATTCTTCAAAGCTTATAGGTGTCAAATGAACCCATCCTACACCCATCCTAAAACATTCCAGAGTTAAATGACTTTTTCTGAAATAAAGAAGGTGTGAAGTAGTCACGTCCTGGACCATTGTGCGATCACCATGGCAAGAAAAGACCAGAGTGTCTCCTACCAGGAGGTGGGGTGAGAAGTAACACAGCTTTATCTTAAAGCAGCCTAGAGAGAGAGAGAGAGAGAAAGAGAAAGAGCAACATCCAGCAGCTGGTTTTCCAGAAAACCATAGGCACATGCCCTGCTGTAGAATCCAACATCTGCACGAGAGAGCAGTGGACTAGAAGTGATCCACCATCTTCAACTAAAGACAGAAGTCTACAATCATCTGAGGCCTGCACCCATCGAGAGCTTGATTTCCAAGAGAATTCAACAGGCTTATTGTGACCTCCCCCAACTCCCCCCCGGCCACTAAAAATCAGTTTCCCTTTTTTCCCCCTCTCTACATGTCTCTTCTGTGTGTGTGTGTGTGTGTGTGTGTGTGTGTGTGTGTGCGCGTGCGCAAGTGAATGCGAGAGTGGATACGGTTGTGACAATTTCGGGATAAGGGGCACTGATCAATAAACAATTGATTTTCTGTTTTTTTAAACCGACCAGAAAACCTGTTGCTGTCTGTTTGTTTGAAAAATAAAACACCAAGGGGTTAAACCTTCATGAAAACACATTTGCTGTGGTCAGGGTGGAGGGACTGAACAGTGGGAACCATCCACATCACACCTAACACTGGGTGCTGGTGGCCATTCACACTTCGTACAGGTGAACCTGTGGTTTACTAGAGTTTGTCTGAACAACTCAGTAACAATTAACCCATCATCTGCCATTACATACCAGTAATACCCGGTCAAAGGAAGCCGCTAACAAATAAGGGTAGACATGAGGGTCAGTGAGGACTGTGGGAGGGTGTGGGGTGGTGAGATAGTTATGGGTGGGGTTCAGGAGGGTACATTGGGCTTTGTCCCTCAAACTCTAAGATTACCAAAGCATTGCAGGCCAATGATCTCACACCATGTCAGCTCCCCTGTGCTGTACAACCGACGTGAGGGGATGTTTGGTGATCAATAATTATGAATGAATGGAGCGTTTCTTGAAGGTTCAGGATATTGGCCCTGGGGAAGGAATGAGCAGTATGGGGCCAAATGAAAATAACAAGCAGTCACCACAGACTGAGAGCTTCTTGGGAGAGATGGGGGAAAAGTTGGGGAGCGGGGAAGGACGAGAACTGAAATGAGGCTCAGTTAGTCCGTGCCTGGTTTACCACCTGCTCCAGAGCTCAGAATGGACAGAAAGTGGACATCGGCGCACAAACCACGTTCCAGCTGCGATGCCCCACATTGTGGAATAGCCCACCAATACTCAGAGGAATGATTGCTGACGAAACCCCCCGGATCAGGTAGGTAGAAAGGAGATTGGATCCATTTTCAGCACTCAATGGAAAGATGGGGCCCGAAAAGAAGCCAACAAGGCAGGGCACCCTCGACCCACCTCCCTGGTTTGAGGCCCACTGCTGGGATTCAGAGGAATAGCGATTCATGGCTGTGGTCTACTTGGCTCCATTCCCCCTCTTTCTCACCCCCCCCCCACTACAGGCCCAACCCCTTTTTGAAAAACTTTTGTCAGTGATTAACCGATTTAATTTCAGGCTCTGCCAAAGACATGCTCACCCTGGTATTCAGAACAGAGCCCAGTAGGCCAGAGGTAAACACACACCTGACTTGAGCTGCTCCCTCTAACATAGCAACTCACATTCCATTCATTCTTGGTCCTCATGAGTACGAATACCAGTTCAATTCATACCCCGGTCTCCCCACACTGCTTTCCCCCCAACCCCTCCTCCTGAAGGCACCAACCCTTGCTGCAGTTTGGGAGAAGGGGAGGGCAATAGCAGCTTGGAGTCACTGCCCGGCAAAGCCCAAATGCCTGGACTTTGGGTAAAGGCTGAATGGCATTTGGCCACGATATCCCCCACGGCCGAATAGCTTCCTGCTGTTCAACTATCTTGAGTCTCATGTGAAGAATGGCTGTTTGAATATGCTGCTGGGACGCCTGAGATTCTCTCTCTCTCTGCGTAACTGCCCCCAAAGGAACTGAGTTCGGGATGGCCTCAGCTATAGTGAACTCTGGGTCCCATTTTCCAACCCCTCCCTCAGATCCGGCTCAACAAAACAGTGATTGGTCAAATCACACAGTCCTGGAAGGTCACAAGTTTGACCCCTGCTCAGTGCCGACACAGGTCCCGTCCTCTGACCACTGCCGTCCAATCAGAGGATGGCAGCTATTTGACTGGAGCACCCACCCGAGGCCCAGGCATGTTGCTGGACTCAGGCCACAGGTAGGTCAGGGAGGGAGGGGGTCAGCACCAAGGCAGGGGGGTGGCTCTAAGCAAGCCCCCTCCTTCCCAATGCTGGGTCCCTCGTTCTGCACTAAGTGCCTTTTCACGAGGGACACCCCCATTAGTGGCATTAACTGCCCACTTAAGGGCCTCAATTGGCAGTGGGCAGGAAGGCCGTTCACAGGCCTTCCCACCTTGGACGTAACTGCGGTGGAGGCGGGAAGTTGGTAGCACCCCTGCCACCTTCCCACCTGATTAAATGCCCACCCTGTCTTCAAACCCGCTTTGGGGGGGGGGGGGGCAAGAGCATAAAACTCCCCCCCCCAAGCATATCTGGAAGATGTGATATTACTCTGGTTGAATAGCCTGCCCTCTACACTGACTAGCTAGCTCCGCACAGACGCCCAGGGGGTTCTCAGCACATTCAGGAAGGGGCAAGAACAAAATGGGAGAGAGCAAAACGCTGATCAGAATCTCTTGCTTTTTTTTTTGCATCACAAGTGATTCACCCCTTTCGGCGACACTTCCTCTTTTCATTTCTCAGAAGCAGAGGCCTTTCAGATATGATTGCGAGGCTGCATCACATTCCCACTTCAGACGTACAACAGAATAAAAATATTTCAAGAAGGTATAAGGTGTGTATTAGACTGTTAAATTTCATCCCCCCCCCCCCGGTTGCCCCCACACTGTGACATCAGCTATCTGAGGGGAAACTCTCCCCCCAGCAGGTTAGATATTGGAGGGGTCACTCACTCTCGGAGGTCACTCTCTGATGGGATGATTCTCCCTGCAAGTCTCTGCTTAACATTGGGAGCAGGAGCCCTGGTTGATGTACCCCTCCATTTGCCAGGGACACCGAGTCCAATCTCAGCGTCTCCTTAATTGGTCCGACTACATCAGACATGAAACTGGAAAGTTCCTGGCATCTGTAGCTCAGTGCCTTAAAAAGGAAACTAGGGTGTAGATTTGGATGAGCTTCCGCCGAGCTGCATCCAGACAGTTCCCTTTTCAACAACTTGTGTTTATAACGTCTTAAATGTAGCAAAACGTCCCAAAGCACTCCAACAAGAACACCAAGCCACACCAAAAGATATGAGGGCAGATTTGGTCAAAGAGGGAGGTTTTTCCCGGAACGTCTCAAAGGAGGAGAGAGAGAGGATCAGGGAGGGAATTCCAGAGCTTCGGGCCCTGACAGCGTTATGACAAAAGGAGTGGAACATTCCTTCCATTTTCTGTCTGATTGTTTCACTTTGGCTTTCTTTTTCTGGTGCCTGTCCTGCTCCCTCCACATCACAATAAATCTTGATCCCTTTCACTGTCAGCTTTCAGGCACGTCAGCTGTTTATTTTTTCCTCTGGCGTTTCCTTTCACAAGTTCCTTTTTTGTTGTTTCTGTTGCTGGTATCATTTACCTGCACCAGGGGACGGGTCCAAAGGGACCAGGCTTCTTCTCCCGGGTGAGCATTAATAGGAGTGCCGGTCAGCTATTTGGCAGTGGAGGGCATCGCAGTGCCATCTTCACCCCACCTTCTCGCACACACCTTCCTGTCTATTTTCTATCGTATCCTGGTTTATTTCCACCTCCCCAACGCCCACCACCTCTGGCACTGAGGCTAAGTACCCCTATGGCTGAGATTAGTCGGCCCAACATACCTGGCAATCGAACCTAGGACCTAATTTCTCGATAACCGCACTAACCTCACCCATTGAGCTGTAAAGGCGCTTGTGTTAAAAATAAAACCCCAATGTTGTAGGCTCACTCCATCCTTCCTCTCCTCTCCTCCGAGGTGATTTCCACGATGGAGAGAGCCGGTAGGCATGTACCAGACTGGAACCCGATCAGAGGGATAAACCCAGGATCTTATACGCTGTACTTTCCCCATCACCACCACCTCAGTTAATGATGTTTGCTGTGCCCCTCACAGACTCTTCTCTATCTGTGTGGAACATCCCGACACACTGTACTGCAGGACGCAGCCACAGAATGCTACAGAGCAGGCTCACGCCATTTGGCCCATCAAAGTCTATCTCGGTGTTTCTTTCCACACAAACCCCCGTGTCTAATCCCATTCTCTGCTCAAACCCCACACCCTTCAGTATTCCTGATCTTTCAGGAAACAAATTCCCTTTTTAAAGTTTCTGAACTCGCCTCTAGTGATGTCGAGAATGCCACATTTTGGCCACCCTCTTCTCTCAATCATTTCTTCCCCCAGCTGACTTTATATTTACCTTTAATTAATGCTCTCTTGTTACCAATTGAAACAATCTCCTACCATTTACACAACCAGGACAATCAGTTTGAACTGCCTCACATCCCTCCCTGAACTCAGAGAGTCATCCAGCAGATAAAAGCTCAGGGAAGGGGTTGGTGAGTGGAAACCTGGAAATGTTTTAGAATTTACAACAGACGGGAAATTTCCCAGGTGATCCAGAGAAATCTCCAAATTTTCAGGACCCTAAAAGTAACTGCAACATTCATGATAAAGGATTCATGGGGAAAGAGGTGGTAAGTTGGGGATGAAGACTAAATCACTTTTCTGCTGGAACACTCTACATATGAATTTAGTTTGGCTGATGCCTTACATGGTTGAACAGCCTGAAAACATTTACTGACACAGCACCATACTAATGAACAACCAGCAGGGGGTCATATCCAAGGACACCCAGTGAACATTTAAAGGGACAACTTCTTTCAGCAGAAAACCAACTCATTTCTTTTTAGAAAAAGACCAATTGCAACTTTTACTCCAGTCTGCACAACACAAATATTCAGCATGTTTAACCTCCTTGAAATGTTGTGTGGTTGCCTTTAAGAGTGATGTCCCTTTAAGATCTTAGTATGCCAATGAGCTGGGTACTCGGATGCAGTCATGTGACTACATGCCAGTCTCACTCTGTAACTGTAACACCAAGAGGTAGCTTCTGTAAATAGTATATAATAGTTAGCTGTTAATAAACCTGTTTGAGATTTTCAATCAACTCAACTCCACACATCTCATTTATGTTGGCTCAGACAACATAAAAATGCTTCTCATTACATGAAATAGTTTAATTATTTTAGTAACGAACGGCATATTAGCTATCTGAGAGAGACCGAAGGAGCGATTTTAACCTAACCCTCTGCACTCTCCCCGTCCCCACACCTCAGCAGGAACCAATCGGATCGAGCTCCCATTTTGCGATTCAGCTGACTCCAACGGGAAGTAATATCGGTCGGTGTGTAAATTGAGCACCTGATCTGATTCAATCAGTTTTCCCTTGGGCAGGTTAGGTTATAATTATCTCCTACTTTCAATGCATTCGACAGAAAATAATTCAAGTGACAGTTAATTCTCAGACAATGCATTGTGCGATACTAGTGATGAGCAAGTTGTTATGAGGAGCGTGTTGGAATAGTCACCATGCGCTTGGTTGGGTGCAGCTGCAACCCATCCCCCCCATCATGGACAGACCCGTCCCCCCCCCCCATCATGGACAGACTCATTCCCTGCCACTGGACTGAACACCCCACCCCCGCTCCTCGACCGTTGGTGCACAGTGGCTGCAGTGTGTACCATCTACAGGATGCACTGTGGCAACTGGCCACGGTTACTTGGATAGCACCTCCCAGCTCTGCGGCCTCCACCAGCAAGAAGGACAAGAGCACCAAGATCACATAATACCATCACCTTCCAAGTTCCCTGCCATGTCCCAGCTACAAGGTTAGATTGGAGAAGCTGGGGTCATTTGATAGAGGTGTTCAAGATTATGACAGGCTTAAATAAGCTAGACAAGGAAAATCTGTTCCCATTAACTAATGGTACAAGGACTAGAGGACACAGGTTGAAGGTTTTGGGCAAGAGATGCAGAGGGGATGTGAAGAAGAACTTTTTGTACGCAGAGAGTGGTAATGACCTAGAACTCACTGCTTACGATGGTGTGGAAACAGACGATGAATGATTTCAAAAGGACACATGAGGAAAATAAACTTGCAGGGCTACAGGGATGGAGCCAGGGAATGGGACTGACTGGATTGCTGTACAGAGAGCCAGCATGGACCCGATGGGCCGAATGGCCTCCTTCTGTGCTGTAATTACTCTATGACTATATTTCTTCCTTGTTACCGGGGTGAATTCCAACACAGTGTAAGCTGCATCACCGCAGGGACTGCAGTGGTTCAAGAAGTCCCAACACCAGCTTAAGGGCAATTAGGGATGGGCAATAAATGCCAGCCTTGCCAGTGATCCCCCACATTCCCTAAACAAATCAAAAGGATTGCCTCCATCAGCTATTTTAACGAGAGAGTTAATCATTTGGTAGTACAGAACTGGAGTATTGCTGAAAATAAAGACATTTTATCAAAGCTTTTCGTCTTGCACTCATCAGGACAATCTACAATAATACCAATGTAAGGGAAACAACAAATTGTATACTGTATGAGAAGAGAGTCCTGATTGGTGACTGACAGTTAACTGCCAAGCATTGTTTCAAATTAAAACCAGGTAGCTTGGCTCTGATTGGTCAAGGCATTGTCCTGAGGAATGAACCAGCGAATAGCTGCCACTTATTTTGTTTAGCTGAAACAGGCGCAATGTGTGTACATGTTCTTTCTGTCTGCAAAGAACAGGGCCCTGTGTATTAATGTGTGTCACACTGCAGGCTTTCTCAATGAAATTGATCCGGATGAAACTGACGAGCACAGCTGCCGATACTTCAATCTCCGATCCTGCTGTCTTCACAGTCCAGAGTGTCTGCAGCCACGGCATGCGGTAAGTCCATTGAGGTGAAGAAGGAGCTGCGGGACCCGAGAGAAGTCCTGTGAAAAGGTGCCCCGAACACCCAAAACATCCACGAACGGCCCCCCCGGCCGCAACTTCAAAGCGCCCGCGGGAGATGCTCGGAGAGCATCTGCAGCGCACTGTCGGCAATGCTGCATGCCTTTATTTAAACCACTGCAAAAAAAAAAGCCCTTAGCAAATGTAATCACCTCTAAGTCTGCCAAATGATGCTTCACCTCCCGAAGGACGTGGATGAGCTTTCCAGACGTCGATGGTGGGCACTGAGGAAATGGCTTATTACCTGCACCAGATTCCACCCCCCCTCCCCCCCCCCTTTACCCCCCTTCCACCCCCCCCCACCCCCGTCCCCTTCCCTGCTCCACCCTCTCAGCTCACCCCCTCACAACCCCGTCCCAGCCCGCCCCCCCCCTCGCACCATCTTCACCCCGCACCCCCTTCCCCTGCACCCCCCCCCCACCCCCTCCCTCTACCCCTCCCCCTTGCATCCCCTCCTCCCACGGCACCATCCTACACCTGTGTAGGGGCCCCAACAACCCCACTGCCTTGTGGGCGTCTCGGGAGAGACCAAGGCTAAGGGAGTAAACCCTAACAGAAAATCCGGAGCGGAACCCCGTAGGCGGTCATGTGTCACCTTTGGCATGTTTCCGGCAGTTCCTGCAGCCATACTGGTGCCAAACGTCATGTCCTGCACTCCTTTGGACCCCACCAGAAAGGCCGAGAGGGGGGTTTTGACGACTGGGCAACTCTCAACCTCCATAAATTTGCCCAGGCATGCGCCATGGAGAGGTCACTCCATAGTTGCCTCACAGCGACTGAAACAACACGGAAGGCAGCAGTTACGGGTTATAAGTCCAGATAAATTGGCGTAGAAACTGGGCGCCACGGGTTGCCTTTGTCGGTGGGAGAGGTCATTGCACCTCACTGGACAGCTACCGCCCGCCTCAAACCGGGCAGCCCCCGGTCAATAAGGTTCTGTCCCGCCACAGTCTGCCTGCTTCAATGGGTGCTTGGAGCTCAGGGTCATTGCCCGAAAGGTGGACTGATACACCGCACCAAACAACATGAAAAAAGGAAAGAAGGTACCAGCCCTTCGCTTTGCAAGCTGGAACGTCAGAACTATGTGTCCTGGCTTGTCGGAAGACCTTACACAAATCAACGATTCTCGGAAGACCGCCATCATTAACAACGAGCTCAGTAGATTCAATGTGGACATTGCAGCACTTCAGGAGACTCGCCTCCCCGCGAGTGGCTCTCTAGCAGAGCAAGACTACACCTTCTTCTGGCAGGGCAGGGATCCTGAAGAACCAAGACAGCATGGAGTGGGCTTCGCCATCAGAAACTCCTTGCTCAGCATGATAGAGCCTCCCTCAAATGGCTCGGAACGCATACTGTCCATCCGACTGCTCACCACCTCTGGTCCAGTACACCTACTCAGCATCTATGCTCCAACACTCTGCTCCGCACCTGAAGCTAAAGACCAGTTCTATGAACAACTCCATAACATCATTAGCAGCATCCCCAACACCGAACACCTATTCCTGCTGGGGGACTTTAATGCCAGGGTTGGGGCCGACCATGACTCATGGCCCTCCTGCCTTGGGCGCTATGGCGTTGGAAGGATGAATGAGAACGGGCAGAGACTGCTTGAGTTGTGTACCTATCATAACCTCTGCATCACCAACTCGTTCTTTCACACTAAACCCTGTCACCAGGTTTCATGGAGGCACCCAAGATCACGTCGTTGGCACCAGCTAGACCTCATTGTCACAAGGCGAGCCGCCTTAAACAGTGTTCAAATCACACGCAGCTTCCACAGTGCGGACTGCGACACCGACCACTCCCTGGTGTGCAGTAAGGTTAGACTCAGACCAAAGAAGTTGCATCACTCCAAGCAGAAGGGCCACCCGCGCATCAACACGAGCAGAATTTCTCACCCACAGCTGTTACAAAAATTTCTAAATTCACTTGTAACAGCCCTTCAAAACACTCCCACAGGGGATGCTGAGACCAAGTGGGCCCACATCAGAGACGCCATCTATGAGTCAGCTTTGACCACCTACGGCAAAAGTGCGAAGAGAAATGCAGACTGGTTTCAATCTCATAATGAAGAGCTGGAACCTGTCATAGCCGCTAAGCGCATTGCACTTTTGAACTACAAGAAAGCCCCCAGCGATTTAACATCCGCAGCACTTAAAGCAGCCAGAAGTACTGCACAAAGAACAGCTAGGCGTTGCGCAAACGACTACTGGCAACACCTATGCAGTCATATTCAGCTGGCCTCAGACACCGGAAACATCAGAGGAATGTATGATGGCATGAAGAGAGCTCTTGGGCCAACCGTCAAGAAGATCACCCCCCTCAAATCTAAATCGGGGGACATAATCACTGACCAACGCAAACAGATGGACCGCTGGGTTGAGCACTACCTAGAACTGTACTCCAGGGAGAATGCTGTCACTGAGACTGCCCTCAATGCAGCCCAGCCTCTACCAGTCATGGATGAGCTGGACATACAGCCAACCAAATCGGAACTCAGTGATGCCATTGATTCCCTAGCCAGCGGAAAAGCCCCTAGGAAGGACAGCATTACCCCTGAAATAATCAAGAGTGCCAAGCCTGCTATACTCTCAGCACTACATGAACTGCTGTGCCTGTGCTGGGACGAGGGAGCAGTACCCCAGGACATGCGCGATGCCAACATCATCACCCTCTATAAAAACAAAGGTGACCGCGGTGACTGCAACAACTACCGTGGAATCTCCCTGCTCAGCATAGTGGGGAAAGTCTTTGCTCGAGTCGCTCTGAACAGGCTCCAGAAGCTGGCCGAGCGCGTCTACCCTGAGGCACAGTGTGGCTTTCGTGCAGAGAGATCGACTATTGACATGCTGTTCTCCCTTCGTCAGATACAGGAGAAATGCCGTGAACAACAGATGCCCCTCTACATTGCTTTCATTGATCTCACCAAAGCCTTTGACCTCGTCAGCAGACGTGGTCTCTTCAGACTACTAGAAAAGATCGGATGTCCACCAAAGCTACTAAGTATCATCACCTCATTCCATGACAATATGAAAGGCACAATTCAACATGGTGGCTCCTCATCAGAGCCCTTTCCTATCCTGAGTGGTGTGAAACAGGGCTGTGTTCTCGCACCCCACTTTTTGGGATTTTCTTCTCCCTGCTGCTTTCACATGCGTTCAAATCCTCTGAAGAAGGAATTTCCTCCACACAAGATCAGGGGGCAGGTTGTTCAACCTTGCCCGTCTAAGAGCGAAGTCCAAAGTAAGGAAAGTCCTCATCAGAGAACTCCTCTTTGCTGACGATGCTGCTTTAACATCTCACACTGAAGAATGCCTGCAGAGTCTCATCGACAGGTTTGCGTCTGCCTGCAATGAATTTGGCCTAACCATCAGCCTCAAGAAAACGAACATCATGGGGCAGGATGTCAGAAATGCTCCATCCATCAATATTGGCGACCACGCTCTGGAAGTGGTTCAAGAGTTCACCTACCTAGGCTCAACTATCACCAGTAACCTGTCTCTAGATGCAGAAATCAACAAGCGCATGGGTAAGGCTTCCACTGCTATGTTCAGACTGGCCAAGAGAGTGTGGGAAAATGGCGCACTGACACGGAACACAAAAGTCCGAGTGTATCAGGCCTGTGTCCTCAGTACCTTGCTCTACGGCAGCGAGGCCTGGACAACGTATGCCAGCCAAGAGCGACGTCTCAATTCATTCCATCTTCGCTGCCTTCGGAGAATACTTGGCATCAGGTGGCAGGACTATATCTCCAACACAGAAGTCCTTGAAGCGGCCAACACCCCCAGCTTATACACACTACTGAGTCAGCGGCGCTTGAGATGGCTTGGCCATGTGAGCCGCATGGAAGATGGCAGGATCCCCAAAGACACATTGTACAGCGAGCTCGCCACTGGTATCAGACCCACCGGCCGTCCATGTCTCCGTTATAAAGACGTCTGCAAACGCGACATGAAATCGTGTGACATTGATCACAAGTCGTGGGAGTCAGTTGCCAGCATTCGCCAGAGCTGGCGGGCAGCCATAAAGACAGGGCTAAATTGTGGCGAGTCGAAGAGACTTAGTAGTTGGCAGGAAAAAAGACAGAGGCGCAAGGGGAGAGCCAACTGTGCAACAGCCCCAACAAACAAATTTCTCTGCAGCACCTGTGGAAGAGCCCGTCACTCCAGAATTGGCCTTTATAGCCACTCCAGGCGCTGCTTCACAAACCACTGACCACCTCCAGGCGCGTATCCATTGTCTCTCGAGATAAGGAGGCCCAAAAGAACACTGCAAGCCCTACTGACAATCTTAAATTGGTTGTCAGCGTAATTCTTGGCACCATGTGGATTATTTAGCAAATGTTGTCCAATCACAGAATTACATCTAATGTTGGACACAGAGTTAATCCGTTTGGGAATGGATTCCCAAACACTGATAACCAGTCAGGATTTATACAACATAGGATATTTTACGCCCTGTACAAGAAACAGCCTGATTCGTCCGATGCTCCTGAAGATACTCAGTCCTCTACTGGGCCTTGGGTCATCTCTGCTGTCGCTCCAACATTTTCCTTTATGGGGCAAAGCGTTTCTTTTCCCCTCAGCAGCTCCTCACTCTCCCGAAAGCCCAAAACTTCATCACTGCTTCATATCCGAGGAGGCTCTCTCAAAATCCAACAAACAAAGTCCATTTATATAGTGCCATTATGGATGTAAAACATTCAGAGGCACTTCACAGGAGA